>NW_026263442.1:0-211784 GCF_947179515.1 Apodemus sylvaticus
GGAGAGTTTTCTCTCGAAAAAAATATGTCAGAATACCACGTTTTAAGAAAATCCAGTATCTTGCGAAATTATCTTGTTTTTCGTAAACAACTTGTTGTAAATTGAAAAGCTTCGGTGTTGCGTTTTTGTCTAAGCATGCAGCCTCAAAAGAGAACACACAGGAGAGTTTTCTCTCATAACAATATGCAGGAATACCACGTTACAAGGAAATACAGTCTTGTAGATTAAAGACAAATAAGTACGTATTAGAAACACTTAAACGTTAAGAGAAGAAATAAAGCATCGTACAAAATTACCTTGTATTTTCTAAACAACACGTTGTAACTCGAAAAGATTTGCTGTTGAGTGTATGTCTAAGCATGTAGCCTCAAAAGAGAACGCACAGGAGAATATTCTCTCGAAAAATATGTCAGAATACCACGATTTATGGAAATCCCGCATCGTGCGAAATTGTCTTGTTTTTCTTAAACAAGACGTTGTAACTCGAAAAGCTTTGGTGCTGCATGTATGTCTAAGCGTGTAGCCTCAAACGAGAACGCACAGGAGAGTTTTCTCTCGAAAGAATATATAAGAATAGCATGTTATAAGGAAATACAATGTTGCAGAGTAAAGACAATTACGTACGTATTGGAAATACTTAAACTTTACGAGAAGAAATAACGCATCGTGCAAAATTGTCTTGTTTTTCCTAAACAACACGTTGTAACTCGAAAAGATTTTGTGTTACATGTATGTCTAAGCTGGTAGTCTCAATAGAGAATGCACAGGAGAGTTTTCTCTGGAAAAAATATGTCAGAATACCACATTTTAAGGAAATCCCGCATCGTGCGAAATTATCTTGTTTTTCCTAAACAAAAGGATGTAACTCGAAATGCTTTGGTGTTGTGTTATGTCTAAGCGTGTAGCCTCAAAGGAGAACGCACAGGAGAGTTTTCTCTCGAAAGAATATGTAAGAATACCTCGTTATAAGTAAATACAGTGTTGCAGACTAAAGACAAATACGTATGTATTAGAAATACTTAAACTTTACGAGAAGAAATAACGCATCGTACAAAATTAACTTATATTTCCTAAACAACACGTTGTAGCTCCAAAAGATTTAGTGTTGCATGTATGTCTAAACGTGTAGCCTCAAAAGAGAACCCACAGGAGAATTTTCTCTCGAAAAAATATGTCAGAATACCACGTTTTAAGGAAATCCTGCATAGTGCAAAATCATCTTGTTTTTCATAAACATGTTTTAACTCGAAAAGCTTTGGTGTTGCGTGTATGTCTAAGTGTGTAGCCTCCAAAGAGAAAGCACAGGAGAGTTTTGTCTTGCAAGAATATGTAAGATTACCACGTTACAAGGAAATACAGTTTTGCAGAGTATAGACAAATACGTACATATTAGAAATACTTAAACTTTACGAGAAGAAATAACGCATCATACAAAATTATCTTGTATTTCCTAAACTACACGTTGGAACTCGAAGAGATTTGGTGTGGCGTGTGTGTCTAAGTGTGTATCCTCAAAAGAGAATGCACAGGAGAGTTTTCTCTAGAAAAAAATATGTCAGAATACCACGTTTTAAGGAACTCTCGCATAGTGCGAAATTATCTTGTTTTTCCTAAACAACACATTGTAACCTGAAAAGATTTGGTGTTGCTTGTAAGTCTAAATGTGTAGCCTCAAAAGAGAACCGAAAGGAGAATTTTCTCTCCAAAAAATATGTCAGAATACCACGTTTTAAGGAAATAGCGCATCATGCGAATACCACGTTTTAAGGAAATCCCTCATCGTGCGAAATTATCTTGTTTTTCCTAAACAACACGTTGTAACTCGAAAAACTTTGGTGTTGCGTGTATGTCTAAGCGGTAGCCTCAAAAGAGAATGAAGAGGACATTTTTCTCTTGAAAAAATATGAAAGAATACCACGTTATGAGGAAATACAGTGTTGCAGAGTAAAGACAAATACGTATGTATTAGAAATACTTAAAATTTACGAGAAGAAATAATGCATCCTGAAAAACTAACTTGTTTTTCCTAAACAACACGTTGTAACTAGAAAATATTTGGTGTTGCATGTACGTCTAAATGTGTAGCCTCAAAAGAGAACCGACAGGAGAATTTTCTCTCGAAAAAATATGTCAGAATTCCACGTTTTAAGGAAATACTGCATCATGCGAAATTATCTTGTTTTTCCTAAACAACACGTTCTAACTCGAAAAGCTTTGGTGTTGCATGTATGTCTAAGCATGTAGGCTCAAAAGAGAATGCACAGGGGAGTTTTCTCTCCAAAGAATATGTAAGAATTCCACGTTATTACGGAATGCAGTGTTGCAGAGTAAAAACAAATACATACGTATTAGAAATACTTAAAATTTACGAGAAGAAGAAATGTATCCTGCAAAATTATCTTGTTTTTCCTAAACAACACGTTGTAACTAGAAAAGATTTGGTGGTGCGTGTATGTCTAAATGTTTATCCTCCAAAGAGAACCCACAGGAGAATTTTCTCTTGAAAAAATATGTCAGAAATCCACGTTTTAAGGAAATACCGCATCATGCGAAATTATCTTGTTTTTCCTAAACAACACGTTGTAACTTGAAAAGCTTTGGTGTTGCATGTATGTCTAAGCATGTAGCCTCAAAAGAGAATGCACAGGAGAGATTTCTCTCGAAAGAATATGTAAGAATGCCACATTATAAGGAAATACAGTGTTGCAGAGTAAAGACAAATACATACGTATTAGACATACTTAAACTTTACGAGAAGAAATAACGCATCTTATAAAATTATCTTGTATTTCCTAAACAACACGTTGTAATTCAAAAAGATTTGGTGTTGTGTGTATGTCTAAACGTGTAGCCTCAAAGAGGACCCACAGGAGAATTTTCTCTCGAAAAAATATGTCAGAATACCAACTATTAAGGAAATACTGCAATGTGCAAAATTATCTTGTTTTTCCTAAACAACACGTTGTAACTCGAAAACCTTTGGTGTTGCTTGTATGTCTCCGCGTATAGCCTCAAAAGAGAACGCCCGGGAGAGTTTTCTCTCGAAAAAATATGTCACAATACCATGTATTAAGGAAATCCTGCATCATGAGAAATTATATTCTTTTTCCTAAACAACATGTTTTAAAACGAAAAGCTTTGTTGTTGCGTGTAGGTCTAAGTGTGTAGCCTCAAAAGAGAACACACAGGAGAGTTTTCTCTCGCAAGAATATGTAAAAATACCACGTTACAAGGAAATAGAGTTTTGCAGAGTAAAGACATATACGTACATATTAGAAATACTTAAACTTACGAGAAGAAATAACGCATCATACAAAATTATCTTGTATTTCCTAAACAACACGTTGTAACTCGAAAAGATTTGGTGTGGTGTATACGTCTATGCGTGTAGCCTCAAAAGAGAACGCCCAGGAGACTTTTCTCTCAAAAAAATATGTCAGAATACCACGTTTTAAGGAAATCCCGCATCGTGCGAAATTATCTTGTGTTTCCTAAACAACAGGTTGTAACTAGAAAAGATATGGTGTTGCGTGTATGTCTAAGCATGTAGCCTCAAAAGAGAACGCACAGGAGAATTTTCTCTCGTAAAAATATGTCAGAATACCACGTTTTAAGGAAATCCCGCATCGTGTGAAATTATCTTGTTTTTCCTAAACAACACGTTCTAACTCGAAAAGCTTTGGTGTTGCGTGTATGTCTAAGCGTGTAGCTTCAAAAGAGAATGAAGAGGAGAGTTTTCTCTCAAAAGAATATGCAAGAATACCACGTTATAAGGAAATACAGTGTTGCAGAGTAAAGACAAATACGTACGATTAGAAATACTTAAAATTTATGAGAAGAAATAATGCATCGTGCAAAATTATCTTATTTTTCCTAAACAACACATTTTAACTCGAAAAGATTTGGTGTTGCGTGTATGTCTAAGTGTGTAGCCCCAGAAGAGAATGCACAGGAGTATTTTCTCTCGAAAGAATATGTAAGATTACCCCGTTACAAGGAAATACAGTGTTGCATAGTAAAGACAAATATGTACGTATTAGAAATATGTACACTTTACGAGAAGAAATAATGCATCGCAAAAAATATCTTGTATTTCGTAAAGAACACGTTGTAACTCGAAAAGATATGGTGTAGGGTGTATGTCTAAATGTGTAGCCTCAAAAGAGAACCCACAGGAGAATTTTCTCTCGAAAAAATATGTCAGAATACCACGTTTTAAGGAAATACTGCATCATGCGAAATTATCTTGTTTTTCCTAAACAACAAGTTGTAACTCGAAAAGTTTTGGTATTGCGTGTATGTCTAAGCGTGTAGCCTCAAAAGAGAACGCACAGGAGAGTTTTCTCTCGAATGAATATGTAAGAATACCACATTATTTAAGCTTTAGGAGAATAAATAACGCATCGTGCACAATTATCTTGTTTTTTGTAAACAACACCTTGTAACTTGAAAAGATTTGGTGTAGCGTGCATGTCTAAGCTTGTAGCCTCAAAAGAGAACGCACAGGAGAGTTTTCTCTCCAAAAAATATGTCAGAATACCACGTTTTAAGGAAATCCCGCATCGTGCGAAATTATCTTGTTTTTCCTAAACAACACGTTGTACCTCGAAAAGTTTGGTGTTGCGTGTATGTCTAAGCGTGCAGCCTCAAAAGATAATGCACAGGAGAGTTTTCTCACGAAAGAATATGTAAGAATACCACGGTATAAGGAAATACAGTGTTGCATAGTAAAGACAAATACGAACATATTGGAAATACTTAAGCTTTAGGAGAAGAAATAACGCATCATGCAATATTATCTTGTTTTTTGTAGACAACACGTTGTAACTCGAAAAGATTTGGTGTTGCGTGTATGTCTAAGCTTGTAGCCTCAAAAGAGAACCCACAGGAGACTTTTCTCTCGAAAAAATATGTGAGAATACCACGTTTTAAGGAAATCCCGCATCGTGAGAAATTATCTAGTTTTTCATAAACAACAAGTTGTAACTCGAAAAACTTTGGTGTTGCGTGTCTGTCTAATCATGTAGCCTCAAAAGAGAATGTACAGGAAGGTTTCTCTCGAAAGAGTATGTAAGAATACCAGGTTATAAGGAAATACAGTGTTGCAGAGTAAAGACAAATACGTACATATTTGAAATACTTAAACTTTAAGAGAAGAAATAACGCATAGTGCAAAATTATCTTGTTTTTTGTAAACAACACGTTGTAACTCGAAAAGATTTGGTGTTGCGTGTATGTCTAAGCTTGTAGCCTCAAAAGAGAATGTACAGGAGTGTTTTCTCCTGAAAAAATAAGTCAGAATATCACGTTTTAAGGAAATCCCGCATTGTGCGAAATTATCTTGTTTTTCCTAAACAACACATGGTAACTCGAAAAGATTTGGTGTTGCATGTATGTCTAAGCGTTTAGCCTCAAAAGAGAATGCGCAGGAGAGTTTTCTCTCGAAAAAATATGTCAGAATACCACATTTTAAAGAAATCCCGCATCGTGCGAAATTATCTTCTTTTTCATAAAGAACACACTGTAACTCGAAAAGATTTTGTGTTGCGTGTATGTCTAAGCTTGTAGCCTCAAAAGAGAAAGCACAGGAGAGTTTTCTCTCAAAAAAATATGTCAGAATACCACGTTTTAAGGAAATCCTGCATGGTGCAAAATTATCTGGTTTTTCCTAAACAAGAATTTGTAACTGGAAAAGCTTTGGTGTTGCGTGTATGTCTCAGCGTGCAGCCTCAAAAGAGAACGCACAGGAGAGTTTTCTCTCGAAAGAATATGTAAGAATACCACGGTATAAGGAAATAGAGTGTTGCATAGTAAAGACAAATACGTACATATTGGAAATACTTAAGCTCTAGGAGAAGAAATAACGCATCATGCAATATTATCTTGTTTTTTGTAAATAACACGTTGTAACTCGAAAAGATTTGGTGTTGCGTGTATGTCTGAGCTTGTAGCCTCAAAAGAGAACCCACAGGAGACTTCTGTCTCGAGAAAATATGTGAGAATACCACGTTTTAAGGAAATCCCGCATTGTGCGAAATTATCTTGTTTTTCCTAAACAACAAGTTGTAACTCGAAAAACTTTGGTGTTGCGTGTCTGTCTATTCATGTAGCCTCAAAAGAGAACACACAGGAAGGTTTCTCTCGAAAGAATATGTAAGAATACCACGTTATAAGGAAATACAGTGTTGCAGAGTAAAGACAAATATGTACATATTTGAAATACTTAAACTTTAAGAGAAGAAATAACGCATAGTGCTAAATTATCTTGTTTTTTTGTAAACAACACGTTGTAACTCGAAAAGATTTGGTGTTGCGTGTATGTCTAAGCTTGTAGCCTCAAAAGAGAATGTACAGGAGAGTTTTCTCCCGAAAAAATAAGTCAGAATATCACGTTTTAAGGAAATCCCGCATCGTGTAAATTATCTTGTTTTTCCTGAACAACACGTTGTAACTCCAAAAGCTTTGGTGTTGTGTGTATGTCTAAGTGTGTAGCCTCAACAGAAAACGCACAGGAGAGTTTTCTCTCGAAAGAATATGTAAGAATACCATGTTATAAGGAAATACAGTGTTGCAGAGTAAATACAAATACGTATGTATTAGAAATACTTAAACTTTAAGCGAAGAAATAAAGCATCATACAAAATTGTCTTATATTTCCTAAACAGCACGTTGTAACTCGAAAAATTTGGTGTTGCGTGTCTGTTTAAGCTTGTAGCCTCAAAAGAGAACGCACAGGAGAGTTTTCTCTCGAAAGAATATGTATGAATACCATGTTTAAGGAAATACAGTGTTGCATAGTAAAGACAAATATGTACGTATTTGAAATACTTTAACTTTACGAAAAGAACGCATCGTGCAAAATTATCTTGTTTTTACTAAACAACACGTTGTAACTCGAAAAGATTTGGTGTTGCTTGTATGACTAAGCGTGTAGCCTAAAAAGAGAACACACAGGAGAGTTTTCTTTCGAATAAATATGTCTGAATACCACGTTTTAAGGAAATCCTGCCTTATGGGAATTTATCTTGTTTTTTCCTAAACAACACGTTTTAACTCAAAAAACTTTGGTGTTGCATGTATGTCTAAGTGTGTAGCCTCAAAAGATAACGCACAGGAGAGTTTTCTCTGGAAAGAATATGTAAGAATACCATGTTACAAGGAAATACAGTGTTGCACAGTAAAGACATATACATACGTATTGGAAATACTTAAACTTTACGAGAAGAAATAAGGCATCGTAGAGAATTATCTTGTATTTCCTAAACAACACGTTGTAAGTCGAAAAGATTTGGTGTTGTGTGTATGTCTAAGCATCTAGCCTCAAAGGAGAACACACAGGAGAGTTTTCTCTCGAAAAAATATGTCAGAATACCACATTTTAAGGAAATCCCGCATCGTGCGAGATTATCTTGTTTTTTCATAAACAAAACGTTTTAACTCGAAAAGCTTTGGAGTTGCATGTATGTCTAAGTGTGTAGCCTCAGAAGAGAACACACAGGAGAGTTTTATCTCAAAAGAATATGCAAGAATACCTCGTGACAAGAAAATACAGTGTTGCAGAGTAAAGACAAATAAGTACTTATTAGAAATACTTAAACTTTACCAGAAGAAATAACGCACCGTGCAAAATTATCTTGTTTTTCCTAAACAACACGTTGTAACTTAAATAGACTTGGTGTTGCGTGTATGTCTAAGCTTGTAACCTCAAAGGAGAATGCACAGGAGAGTTATCTCTTGAAAAAAAAATGTCAGAATACCACGTTTTTTAGGAAATCCAGCATCATGCGAAATTATCTTGTTTTTCCTAAACAACACGTTGTAACTCGAAAAGCTTTGGTGTTGCGTGTATTTCTAAGCATGTAGCCTCAAATAGAACGGACAGGAGAGTTTTATCTCGAAAGAATATGTAAGAATACCATGTTATAAGGAAATACAGTGTTGCAGAGTAAAGACAAATACGTACGTATTAGAAATACTTAAACTTTACGAGAAGAAATAACTCATCGTACAAAATTATCTTGTATTTCCTATACAACAGGTTGTAACTCGAAAAGATTTGGTGTTGTGTGTATGTCTAAACATGTAGCCTCAAACGAGAACCCACAGGAGAATTTTCTCTCGAAAAAATATGTCAGAATACCACCTTTTAAGGAAATCCTGCATCATGCAAAATTATCCAGTTTTTCCTAAACAACACGTTGTAACTCGAAAAGATTTGGTCTTGCGTGTATGTCTAAGCGTGTAGCCTCAAAAGAGAATGCACAGGAGAGTTTTCTCTCGAAAAAATATGTCAGAATACCACGTTTTAAAGAAATCCCTCATCGTGTGAAATTATCTTGTTTTTCATAAAGAGCACGCTGTAACTCGAAAAGATTTTGTGTTGCGTGTATGTCTAAGCTTGTAGCCTCAAAAGAGAATGCACAGGAGAGTTTTCTCTCAAAAAAATATGTCAAAATACCACGTTTTAAGGAAATCCCGCATAGTGCGAAATTATCTGGTTTTTCCTAAACAAGAATTTGTAACTGGAAAAGCTTTGGTGTTGCGTGTATGTGTCAGCGTGCAGCCTCAAAAGAGAATGCACAGGAGAGTTTTCTTTCAAAAGAATATGTAAGAATACCACGTTATAAGGAAGTACAGTGTTGCAGAGTAAAGACATATACATACGTATTGGAAATACTTAAACGTTACAAGAAGAAATAAGGCATCATAGAGAATTATCTTGTATTTCCTAAACAACACGTTGTAACTCGAAAAGATTTGGTGTCGCGTGTATGTCTAAGCGTGTAGCCTGAAGGAGAATGCACAGGAGTGTTTTCTCTCGAAAATATATGTCAGAATACCACGTTTTAAGGAAATCCCGCATCGTGCGAGATTATCTTGTTTTTTCATAAACAAAACGTTTTAACTCGAAAAGCTTTGGTGTTGCGTGTATGTCTAAGTGTGTACCCTCAGAAGAGAATGCACAGGAGAGTTTTATCTCAAAAGAATATGTAAGAATACCTCGTTACATGGAAATACAGTGTTGCAGAGTAAAGACAAATAAGTACTTATTAGAAATACATAAACTTTATGAGAAGAAATAACACATCGTGCAAAATTATCTTGTTTTTCCTAAACAACACGTTGTAACTCGAAAAGATTTGGTGTTGCATGTCTGTCTAAGCATGCAGCCTCAAAAGATAATGCACAGGAGAGTTTTCTCTCAAAAGAATATGTAAGAATAACACGTTATAAGGTAATACAGTGTTGCAGAGTAAAGACAAATAAGTACTTATTGGAAATACTTAAGCTTTAGGAGAAGAAATAACGCATCGTGCACAATTATCTTGTTTTTTGTAAACAACATGTTGTAACTCGAAAAGATTTGGTGTTGCGTGTATGTCTAAGATTGTTGCCTCAAAAGACAATGCACAGGAGAGTTTTGTCTCGAAAAAATATGTCAGAATACCATGTTTTAAGGAAATCCCGCATCGTGCGAAATTATCTTGTTTTTCTAAACAACACGTTGTAACTCGAAAAGCTTTGGTGTTGCGTGTATGTCTCAGAGTATAGCCTCAAAAGAGAACGCACAGGAGAGTTTTCTCTTGAAAGAATATGTAAGAATACCACGTTATAAGGAAATACAGTGTTGCAGAGTAAATACAAAAACATACGTATTAGAAATACTTAAACATTAAAGGAGAAATAACTCATCATACAAAATTATGTTGTATTTCCTAAACAACAATTTGTAACTCGAAAAACTTTGGTGTTGCGTGTCTGTCTAAGCGTGTAGCCTCAAAGGAGAACGCACAGGAGAGTTTTCTCTGGAATAAATATGTCTGAATACCACGTTTTAAGGAAATCCCGCATCGTGGGAAATTATCTTGTATTTTCCAAAACAACACGATTTAACTCGAAAAGCTTTAGTGTTGCGTGTATGTCTAAGTGTGCAGCCTCAAAAGAGAACGCACAGGAGAGTTTTCTCTCGAAAGAATATGCAAGAATACCATGTTTCAAGGAAATACAGTGTTGCAGAGTAACGACAAATATGTATGTATTAGAAATACTTATACTTTACGAGAAGAAATAACGCATCGTAGAGTATTATCTAGTATTTCCTAAACAACACGCTGTAACTCGAATAGATTTGGTGTTGCGTGTTTGTCTAAGCGTTTAGCCTCAAAGGAGAACGCACAGGAGAGTTTTCTGTCGAAAAAATATGTCAGAATACCACGTTTTAAGGAAATCCCACATCGTGCGAAATTGTCTTGTTTTTCCTAAACAACACGTTGTAACTCGAAAAGCTTTGGTGTTGCGTGTTGTCCAAGCATGCAGCCTCCAAAGAGAATACACAGGAGAGTTTTCTCTCGAAAGAATATGTAAGAATACCACGTTATAAGGAAATACAGTGTTGCAGAGTAAAGACAAATACGTATGTATTGGAAATACTTAAACTTTAAGAGAAGAAAAAAAGCATCGTGCAAAATTATCTTGTTTTTCCTAAAAAAACACGTTGTAACTCGAAAAGATTTGGTGTTGCCTGTACGTCGAAGCTTGTAGCCTCAAAAGAGAATGCAGAGGAGAGTTTTCTCTCGAAAAAGTATGTCAGAATACCATGTTTTAAGGAAATACCGCATCGTGCGAAATTATTTTGCTTTTCCTAAACAACACGTTTTAAGTCGAAAAGCTTTGGTGTTGCCTGTATGTCTAAATGTGTAGCCTCAGTAGAGAACACACAGGAGAGTTTTCTCTCGAAATAATATGTAAAAATACCACGTTACATGGAAAAACAGTGTTGCAGAGTAAACACAAATACGTACTTATTGGAAATACTTAAACTTATGAGAAGAAATAAGTCATCATGCAAAATTATCTTGTTTTTACTAAACAAAACGTTTTAACTCGAAAACATTTGGTGTTGCGTGTATGTCTAAACTTGAAGCCTCAAAAGAGAACCCACAGGAGAATTTTCTTTTGAAAAAATATGTCAGAATAGCACGTATTAAGGAAATCCCGCATCGTGCGAAATTATCTTGTTTTTACTAAACAACACGTTGTAACTCGAAAAGCTTTGGTGTTGCGTGTATGTCTAAGCGTGTAGCCTCAAAAGAGAACGCACAGGAGAGTTTTCTCTCGAAAGAATATGTAAGAATACCACGTTATAAGGAAATACATTGTTGCAGAGTAAGAACAAATACGTACGTAATAGAAATACTTAAACTTTACCAGAAGAAATAACGCATCTTGCAAAATTATCTTGTTTTCCTAAACAACACGTTGTAATTCGAAATGCTTTGGTGTTGCGTGTATGACTAAGCGTATAGCCTCAAAAGAGAATGCACAGGAGACTTTTATCTCGAAAGAATATGTAAGAATACCACGTTATAAGGAAATACAGTGTTGTAGAGTAAAAACAAATACGAATATAATAGAAATACTTAAACTTTACCAGAAGAAATAACGCATCGTGCAAAATTATCTTGTTTTTCCTAAACAACAAGTTGTAATTCGAAATGCTTTGGTTTTGCATGTATGACTAAGCGTGTAGCCTCAAAAGAGAACGCACAGCAGAGTCTTCTCTCGAAAAAAATATGTCAGAATACCACATTTTAAGGAAATCCAGCATAGTGCGAAATTATCTTGTTTTTCCTAAACAACACGTTTTAACTTGAAAAACTTTGTGGTTGCGTGTGTTTCTAAGAGTGTAGCCTCAAAAGAAAACGCACAGGAGGCTTTTCTATGAAAAGAATATGTAAGAATACCACGTTATAAGTAAATACAGTGTTGCAGAGTAAAGACAAATACGTATATATTGTAAATACTTAAACTTTATGAAAGAAATAACGCATCGTGCAAAATTATCTTGTTTTTCCTAAACAACACATTGTAAATCGAAAAGATTTGGTGTTGCGTGTATGTCTAAGCTTGTAGCCTCAAAAGGGAACGCACAGGAGAGTTTTCTCTCGAAAAAATATGTCAGAATACCACGTTTTAAGGAAATCCCACATCGTGCGAAATTATCTTGTTTTTCCTAAACAACACGTTGTAACTCGAAAAAATTTGGTGTTGCGTGTATAACTAAGCGCGCAGCCTCAAAAGAGAACGCACAGGTGAGTTTTCTCTTGAAAGAATATGTAAGAATACCACGTTATAAGGAAATACAGTGTTGCAGAGTAAAAACAAATATGTACGTAATAGAAATACTTAAACTTTACCAGAAGAAATAATGCATCGTGCAAAATTATCTTGTTTTTCCTAAACAACACGTTGTAATTCGAAATGCTTTGGTGTTGCGTGTATGACTAAGCGTATAGCCTCAAAAGAGAATGCACAGGAGAGTTTTCTCTCGAAAAAATATGTAAGAATACCACATTATAAGGAAATAAAATGTTGCAGAGTAAAAACAAATACGTACGTAATAGAAATATTTAAACTTTACCAGAAGAAATAACGCATCGTGCAAAATTATCTTGTTTTTCCTAAACAACACGTTGTAATTCGAAAAGATTTGGTGTTGCATGTATGTCTAAGAGTGTAGCCTCAAAAGAGAACGCAGAGGAGAGTCTTGTCTCGAAAAAATATGTCAGAATACCACATTTTAAGTAAATCCTGCATCGTGCGAAATTATCTTGTTTTTCCTAAACAACAAGTTTTAACTCGAAAAGCTTTGTGGTTGCGTGTATGTCTAAGAATGTAGCCTCAAAAGAGAATGCACAGGAGAGTTTTCTCTCGAGAGAATATGTAAGAATACCACGTTATAAGGAAATACACTCTTGCAGAGTAAAGACAAATACGTATGTATTAGAAATACTTAAACTTTACTAGAAGAAATAAAGCATCACACAAAATAATCCTGTTTTTCCTAAACAACATGTTGTAACTCAAAAAGATTTGGTGTTACGTGTATGAATAAGCGTGTAGCCTCAAAAGAGAACGCACTGGAGAGTTTTCCCTCAAAAAAATATGTCAGAATACTACGTTTTAAGGAAATCCCGCATCATGTGAAAGTTATCTTGTTTTTCCTAAACAACATGTTGTAACTCGAAAAGCTTTGGTGTTGCGTGTTGTCCAAGCTTGTAGCCTCAAAAGAGAATGCACAGGAGTGTTTTCTCTCGAAAGAATATGTCAGAATACCACATTATAAGAAAATACAGTGTTGCAGAGTAAAGACAAATATGTACACATTGGAAATACTTAAACTTGAAGAGAAGAAATAAAGCATCGTGCAAAATTATCTTTTTTTTCCTAAACACGTTGTAACTCGAAAAGATTTGGTGTTGCCTGTATGTTTAAGCTTGTAGCCTGAAAAGAGAACGCAGAGGAGAGTTTCCTCTCGAAAAAATATGTCAGATAACCACGTTTTAAGGAAATCCCGCATCGTGTGATATTATCTTGTTTTTCCTAAACAACACGTTTTAACTCGAAAAGCTTTGTGGTTGTGTGCATGTCTAAGAGTGTCGCCGCAAAAGAGAACGCACAGGAGAGTTTTCTCTCAAGAGAATATGTAAGAATACCACGTTATAAGGAAATACAGTGTTGCAGAGTAAAGACAAATATGTACGTATTAGAAATACTTAAACTTTAGGAGAAGAAATAATGCATCGTACAAAGTTACCTTGTTTTTCCTAAACAACACTGAGTAACTCGAAAAGCTTTGGTGTTGCGTGTATGTCTAAGCGTTTAGCCTCAAAGGTGAAAGCAGAGGAGAGTTTTCTCTCGAAAGTATATGTAAGAACACCACGTTATAAGGAAATACAGTGTTGCAGAATAAAGACAAATACGTACATATTGTAAATACCTAACTTTATGAGAAGAAATAACACATCGTGCAAAATTATCTTGTTTTTCCTAAACAATACATTGTAACTCGAATAGATTTGGTGTTGCGTGTTTGTCTAAGCGTTTAGCCTCAAAGGAGAACGCACAGGAGAGTTTTCTGTCGAAAAAATATGTCAGAATACCACGTTTTAAGGAAATCCCACATCGTGCGAAATTGTCTTGTTTTTCCTAAACAACACGTTGTAACTCGAAAAGCTTTGGTGTTGCGTGTTGTCCAAGCATGCAGCCTCCAAAGAGAATACACAGGAGAGTTTTCTCTCGAAAGAATATGTAAGAATACCACGTTATAAGGAAATACAGTGTTGCAGAGTAAAGACAAATACGTATGTATTGGAAATACTTAAACTTTAAGAGAAGAAAAAAAGCATCGTGCAAAATTATCTTGTTTTTCCTAAAAAAACACGTTGTAACTCGAAAAGATTTGGTGTTGCCTGTATGTCGAAGCTTGTAGCCTCAAAAGAGAATGCAGAGGAGAGTTTTCTCTCGAAAAAGTATGTCAGAATACCACGTTTTAAGGAAATACCGCATCGTGCGAAATTATTTTGCTTTTCCTAAACAACACGTTTTAATTCGAAAAGCTTTGGTGTTGCCTGTATGTCTAAATGTGTAGCCTCAGTAGAGAACACACAGGAGAGTTTTCTCTCGAAATAATATGTAAAAATACCACGTTACATGGAAAAACAGTGTTGCAGAGTAAACACAAATACGTACTTATTGGAAATACTTAAACTTATGAGAAGAAATAAGTCATCATGCAAAATTATCTTGTTTTTACTAAACAAAACGTTTTAACTCGAAAACATTTGGTGTTGCGTGTATGTCTAAACTTGAAGCCTCAAAAGAGAACCCACAGGAGAATTTTCTTTTGAAAAAATATGTCAGAATAGCACGTTTTAAGGAAATCCCGCATCGTGCGAAATTATCTTGTTTTTACTAAACAACACGTTGTAACTCGAAAAGCTTTGGTGTTGCGTGTATGTCTAAGCGTGTAGCCTCAAAAGAGAATGCACAGGAGAGTTTTCTCTCGAAAGAATATGTAAGAATACCACGTTATAAGGAAGTACAGTGTTGCAGAGTAAGAACAAATACATACGTAATAGAAATACTTAAACTTTACCAGAAGAAATAACGCATCGTGCAAAATTATCTTGTTTTCCTAAACAACACGTTGTAATTCGAAATGCTTTGGTGTTGCGTGTATGACTAAGCGTACAGCCTCAAAGGAGAACGCACAGGAGGGTTTTCTCTTGAAAAAATATGTAAGAATACCACCTTATAAGGAAATACAATGTTGCAGAGTAAAAACAAATACGTACATAATAGAAATATTTAAACTTTACCAGAAGAAATAACGCATCGTGCAAAATTATCTTGTTTTTCCTAAACAACACATTGTAATTCGAAAAGATTTGGTGTTGCATGTATGTCCACGCGTGTAGCCTCAAAACAGAACGCAGAGGAGAGTCTTCTCTCGAAAAAATATGTCAGAATACCACATTTTAAGTAAATCCTGCATCGTGCGAAATTATCTTGTTTTTCCTAAACAACAAGTTTTAACTCGAAAAGCTTTGTTGTTGCGTGTATGTCTAAGAATGTAGCCTCAAAAGAGAACGCACAGGAGAGTTTTCTCTCGAGAGAATATGTAAGAATGCCACGTTATAAGGAAATACACTCTTGCAGAGTAAAGACAAATACGTACGTATTAGAAATACTTAAACTTTACTAGAAGAAATAAAGCATCACACAAAATAATCCTGTTTTTCCTAAACAACATGTTGTAACTCAAAAAGATTTGGTGTTGTGTGTATGAATAAGCGTGTAGCCTCAAAAGAGAACGCACTGGAGAGTTTTCCCTCAAAAAAATATGTCAGAATACTACATTTTAAGGAAATCCCGCATCGTGTGAAATTATCTTGTTTTTCCTAAACAACATGTTGTAACTCGAAAAGCTTTGGTGTTGCGTGTTGTCCAAGCTTGTAGCCTCAAAAGAGAATGCACAGGAGAGTTTTCTCTCGAAAGAATATTTCAGAATACCATGTTATAAGAAAATACAGTGTTACAGAGTAAAGACAAATACGTACACATTGGAAATACTTAAACTTGAAGAGAAGAAATAAAGCATCATGCAAAATTATCTTTTTTTCCCCTAAAAAACACGTTGTAACTCGAAAAGATTTGGTGTTGCCTGTATGTCTAAGCTTGTAGCCTGAAGAGAGAACGCAGTGGAGAGTTTCCTCTCGAAAAAATATGTCAGATAACCACGTTTTAAGGAAATCCCGCATCGTGTGAAATTATCTTGTTTTTCCTAAACAACACGATTTAACTTGAAACGCTTTGTGGTTGTGTGTATGTCTAAGAGTGTCGCCTCAAAAGAGAACGCACAGAAGAGTTTTCTCTTGAGAGAATATGTAAGAATACCACGTTATAAGGAAATACAGTGTTGCAGAGTAAAGACAAATATGTACGCATTAGAAATACTTAAACTTTCGGAGAAGAAATAACGCATTGTACAAAGTTATCTTGTTTTTCCTAAACAACACTTACTAACTCGGAAAGCTTTGGTGTTGTGTGTATGTCTAACCATTTAGCCTCAAAGGTGAACGCACAGGAGAGTTTTCTCTCGAAAGAATATGTAAGAATACCACGTTATAAGGAAATACAGTGTTGCAGACTAAAGACAAATGCGTACATATTGTAAATACCTAACTTTATGAGAAGAAATAGCACATCGTGCAAAATTATCTTGTTTTTCCTAAACAACACGTTGTAACTCGAAAAGATTTGGTGTTGCGTGTATGTCTAAGCATGTAGCCTCAAAAGCGAACGCACAGGAGAGTTTTCTCTCGAATAAATATGTCAGAATACCACGTTTTAAGGAAATCCCACATCGTGGGAAATTATCTTGTTTTTTCTTAAATAACACGTTTTAACTCGAAAAGCTTTGGTGTTGCGTGTATGTCTAAGGGTGCAGCCTCAAAGGAGAATGCACAGGAGAGTTTTCTCTCGAAAGAATATATAAGAATAGAATGTTACATGGAAATACAGTGTTGCAGAGTAAAGACAAATATGTACGTAATAGAAATAAACTTTACGAGAAGAAATATTGCATCGTAGAGTATTATCTTGTATTTCCTAAACAACACATTGTAACTCGAAAATATTTGGTGTTTAGAATATGTCTAAGCGTGTAGCCTCAAAAGAGAATGCACTGGAGAATTTGCTCTCGAAAAAATATGTCAGAATACCACGTTTTATGGAAATTCTGCATCATGCGAAATTATCTTGTTTTTCCTAAACAACACGTTGTAACTCGAAAATCGTTGGTGTTGCGTGTTGTCCAAGCGTGCAGCCTCAAAAGAGAATGCACAGGAGAGTTTTCTCTCGAAAGAATATGTAAGAATATCACGTTATAAGGAAATACAGTGTTGCACAATAATGACAAATACTTACGTATTGGAAATATTTAAACTTTAAGAGAAGAAATAATGCATCGTGTAAAATTATCTTGTTTTTCCTAAAAAACACGTTGTAACTCGAAAAGATTTGGTGTTGTCTGTATGTCTAAGCTTGTAGCCTCAAAAGAGAACGCAGAGGAGAGTTTTCTCTCGAAAAAATGTCAGAATACCACGTTTTAAGGAAATGCCGCATAGTGCGAAATTATTTTGCTTTTCCTAAACAACACGTTTTAATTCGAAAAGCTTTGGTGTTGAGTGTAAGTCTAAATGTGTAGCCTCAGAAGAGAACGCACAGGAGAGATTTCTCTCGAAATAATATGTAAAAATATCACGTTACAAGGAAATACAGTGTTGCAGAGTAAACAAAAATACGTATGTATTAGAAATACTTAAACTTACGAGAAGAAATAAGTCATCGTGCAAAATTATCTTGTTTTTACTAAACAAAACGTTTTAACTCGAAAAGATTTGGTCTTGCGTGTATGTCTAACCTTGAAGCCTCAAAAGGGAACCCACAGGAGAATTTTCTCTCGAAAAAATATGTCAGAATAGCACGTTTTAAGGAAATCCTGCATCGTGCGAAATTATCTTGTTTTTACTAAACAACATGTTGTAACTCGAAAAGCTTTGGTGTTGCATGTATGTCTAAGCGTGTAGCCTCAAAAGGGAACGCACAGGAGAGTTTTCTCTCGAAAGAATATGTAAGAATACCATGTTATAAGGAAATACAGTGTTGCAGAGTAAAAACAAATACGTACATAATAGAAATACTTAAACTTTACCAGAAGAAATAACGCATTGTGCAAAATTATCTAGTTTTTCCTAAATAACACGTTGTAATTCGAAATGCTTTGGTGTTGCATGTATGACTAAGCGTATAGCCTCAAAAGAGAACGCACAGGAGAGTTTTCTCTCGAAAGAATATGTAAGAATACCACGTTATAAGGAAATACATTGTTGCAGAGTAAAAACAAATACTTAGTAATAGAAATACTTAAACTTTACCAGAAGAAATAACACATCGCGCAAAATTATCTTGTTTTTCCTAAACAACACATTGTATTCGAAATGCTTTGGTGTTGTGTGTATGACTAAGTGTGTTGCCTCAAAAGAGAACGCACAGGAGAGTCTTCTCTTGACAAAATATGTCAGAATACCACATTTTAAGGAAATGCCGCATCGTGCGAAATTATTTTGTTTTTCCTAAACAACACGTTTTAACTTGAAAAGCTTTGTGATTGCGTGTATGTCTAAGAGTGTAGCCTCAAAAGAGAACGCACAGGAGAGTTTTCTCTCGAGAGAATATGTAAGAATACCACGTTATAAGGAAATACAGTGTTGCAGAGTAAAGACAAATATGTACATATTGTAAATACTTATACTTCATGAGAAGAAATAACGCATCGTGCAAAATTATCTTGTTTTTCCTAAACAACATGTTGTAAATCGAAAAGATTTGGTGTTGCGTGTATGTCTAAGCTTGTAGCCTCAAAAGGGAATGCACAGGAAAGTTTTCTCTCAAAAAATATGTCAGAATACCACGTTTTAAGGAAATCCTGCATCGTGCGAAATTATCTTGTTTTTCCTAAACAACACATTGTAACTCGAAAAGATTTGGTGTTGCGTGTATGACTAAGCGTGTAGCCTCAAAAGGGAATGAACAGGAGAGTTTTCTCTCGAAAAAATATGTCAGAATACCAAGTTTTAAGGAAATCCCGCATCGTGCGAAATTATCTTGTTTTTCCTAAACAACACGTTGTAACTCAAAAAGTTTTGGTATTGCGTGTATGTCTAAGCATGTAGCCTCAAAAGAGAAGGCACAGGAGAGTTTTCTCTCGTAAGAATATGTAAGAATACCACGTTATAAGGAAATACAGTATGGCAGAGTAAAGACAAATACGTACATATTAGAAATACTTAAACTTTATGAGAAGAAATAAAGCATCACAAAAGATTATCTTATATTTCCTAAACAACACGTTGTAACTCGAAAGGATTTGGTGTTGCTTGTATGTCTAAACATGTAGCCTCAAAAGAGAACCCACAGGAGAATTTGCTCACGAAAAAATATGTGAGAATACCACGTTTTAAGGAAATCCCGCATCCTGCGAACTTATCTAGTTTTTTTCTAAACAACATTTGGTAACTCAAAAAAATTTGGTGTTGCGTGTCTTTCTAAGCGTTTAGCCTCAAATGAGAACGCACAGGAGAGTTTTCTCTCGAAAGAATATGTAAGAATACCACGTTATAATGAAATACCATGTTGCAGAGTAAAAACAAATACGTACGTAATAGAAATACTTAAACTTTACCAGAAGAAATAACGCATCGTGCAAAATTATCTTGTTTTTCCTAAACAACACGTTGTAATTCGAAATGTTTGGTGTTGCGTGTATGACTAAGCGTATAGCCTCAAAAGAGAACACACAGGAGAGTTTTCTCTCGAAAGAATATGTAAGGATACCACATTAAAAGGAAATACAGTGTTGCAGAGTAAAAACAAATACGTACATAATAGAAATACTTAACCTTTACCAGAATAACTAACGCATCTTGCAAAATTATCTTGTTTTTCCTAAACAACATGTTGTAATTCGAAAAGCTTTGGTGTTGCATGTATGCCTAAGCGTGTAGCCTCAAAGGAGAATGCACAGGAGAGTCTTCTCTCGAAAAATATTTCAGAATACCACATTTTAAGGAAATCCCACATCGTGCGAAATTATCTTGTTTTTCCTAAACAACAAGTTGTAACTCGAAAAACTTTGGTGTTGCGTATCTTTCTAGCGTGTAGCCTCAAAAGAGGATGAACAGGAGAGTTTTCTCTCGAAAGAATATGTAAGAATACCAGGTTATAAGGAAATACAGTGTTGCAGAATAAAGACAAATACATACGTATTAGAAATACTTAAACTTAAGGAGAAGAAAAAAGATTCGTACAAAAATATCTTGTTTTTCCTAAACAACACATTGTAACTCGAAAAGATTTGGTGTTGTGTGGATGACTAAGCATGTAGCCTCAAAAGAGAACGCACAGTAGCATTTTCTCTCGAATAAATATGTCAGAATACCACGTTTTAAGGAAATCCCGCATCTTGCGAAATTATCTTGTTTTTCCTAAACAACACATTGTAATTCGAAAAGATTTGGTGTTGCGGGTTTGTCTAAGCGTGTAGCCTCAAAAGAGAATGCACAGGAGAGTTTTCTCTCGAAAAAATATGTCAGAATACCACGTTTTAAAGAAATCCCGCATCGTGCGAAATTATCTTGTTTTTCATAAAGAATACGCTGTAAATCGAAAAGATTTTGTGTTGCGTGTATGTCTAAGCTTGTAGCCTCAAAAGAGAACGCACAGGACAGTTTTCTCTCAAAAAAATATGTCAGAATACCACGTTTTAAGGAAATCCCGCATCGTGCGAAATTATCTTGTTTTTCCTAAAGAACACATTGTTACTCGAAAAGCTTTTGTATTGCGTGTATGTCTCAGCATGTAGACTCAAAAGAGAACGCACAGGAGAGTTTTCTCTCGAAAGAATATGTAATACCACGTTATAAGGAAATACACTCTTGCAGAGTAAAGACAAATACGTACTTATTAGAAATACTTAAACTTTATGAGAAGAAATAAAGCATCACAGAAAATTATCTTGTATTTCCTAAGCAACACATTGTAACTCGAAAAGATTTGGTGTTGCTTGTATGTTTAAATGTGTAGCCTCAAAAGAGAAACCACAGGAGAATTTGCTCTTGAAAAAATATGTGAGAATACCACGATTTAAGAAAATCCCACATCGTGCGAAATTATCTTGTTTTTTCTAAACAACACGTTTTAACTCATAAAGCTTTGTGGTTGCGTGTATGTCTAAGAGTGTAGCCTCAAAAGATAATGCACAGGAGAGTTTTCTCTCGAAAGAATATGTAAGAATACCACGTTATAAGGAAATACAGTGTTGCAGAGTAAAGACAAATATGTACATATTGTAAATAATTAAACTTTATGAGAAGAAATAACGCATCATGCAAAATTAACTTGTTTTTCCTAAACAACATGTTGTAAATCGAAAGGATTTGGTGTTGCGTGTATATCTAAGCTTGTAGCCTCAAAAGGGAACGCACAGGAGAGTTTCCTCTCGAAAAAAATATGTCAGAATACCACGTTTTAAGGAAATCCCACATCGTGCGAAATTATCTTGTTTTTCCTAAACAACACTTGTAACTAGAAAAAATTTGGTGTTGGGTGTATGACTACGCATGTAGCCTCAAAAGAGAATGCAAAGGAGAGTTTTCTCGCGAAAAAATATGTCAGAATACCACGTTTTAATGAAATCCCGCATCGTGCGAAATTATCTTGTTTTTCCTAAAGAACATGTGGTTACTCGAAAAGCTTTGGTATTGCGTGTATGTCTAAGCGTTTAGCCTCAAAAGAGAACACACAGGAGGGTTTTCTCTCGTAAGAATATGTAAGAATACCACGTTATAAGGAAATACACTCTTGCAGAGTAAAGATAAATACGTACGTATTAGAAATACGTAACTTTACGAGAAGAAATAAAGCATCACAGAAAATTATCTTGTATTTCCTAAACAACACGTTGTAACTCGAAAAGATTTGGTGTTGCTTGTATGTCTAAACGTGTAGCCTCAAAAGAGAACCCACAGGAGAATTTGCTCTTGAAAAAATATGTGAGAATACCACGTTTTAAGGAAATCCCACATTGTGCGAAATTATCTTGTTTTTTCTAAACAACACGTTGTAACTCGAAAAGCTTTGGTGTTGCGTGTATGACTAAGCGTATAGCCTCAAAAGAGAACGCACAGGAGAGTTTTCTCTTGAAAGAATATGTAAGAATACCACGTTATAAGGAAATACAGTCTTGCAGAGTAAAAACAAATACGTATGTAATAGAAATACTTAAAATTTACCAGAAGAAATAACGCATCGTGCAAAATTATCTTGTTTTTCCTAAACAACACATTGGAATTCGAAATGCTGTGGTGTTGCGTGTATGACTAAGCATGTAGCCTCAAAAGAGAACCAAGAGGAGAGTCTTCTCTCGAAAAAATATTTCAGAATACCACATTTTAAGGAAATCCCGCATCGTGCGAAATTATCTTGTTTTTCCTAAACAACACGTTTTAACTCGAAAGCTTTGTGGTAGCGTATATGTCTAAGAGTGTAGCCTCAAAAGAGAATGCACAGGAGAGTTTTCTCTCGAGAGAATATATAAGAATACCACGTTATAAGGAAATACATTGTTGCAGACTAAAGACAAATATGTACATATTAGAAATACTTAAACTTTATGAGAAGAAATAATGCATCGTACAAAGTTATCTTGTTTTTCCTAAACAACACTTAGTAACTCGAAAAGCTTTGGTGTTGCGTGTATGCCTAAGCGTTTAGCCTCAAATGTGAACGCACAGGAGAGTTTTCTCTTGAAAGAATATGTAAGAATACCACGTTATAAGGAAATACAGTGTTGCAGAGTAAAGACAAATACGTACATATTGTAAATACCTAACTTTATGAGAAGAAATAACACATCGTTCAAAATTATCTTGTTTTTCCTAAACAACACGTTGTAACTTGAAAAGATTTGGTGTTGCTTGTATGTCTAAACGTGTAGCCTCAAAAGAGAACCCACAGGAGAATTTGCTCTTGAAAAAATATGTGAGAATACCACGTTTTAAGGAAATACCACATTGTGCGAAATTATCTTGTTTTTTCTAAACAACAAGTTGTAACTCGAAAAACTTTGGTGTTGCGTGTCTTTCTTAGCGTGTAGCCTCAAAAGAGGATGAACAGGAGAGTTTTCTCTCGATAGAATATGTAAAAATATCACGTTATAAGGAAATACAGTGTTGCAGAATAAAGACAAATACATATGTATTAGACATACTTAAACTGAAGGAGAAGAAAAAAGATTCGTGCAAAAATATCTTGTTTTTCCTAAACAACACATTGTAACTCGAAAAGATTTGGTGTTGTGTGTATGACTAAGCATGTAGCCTCACAAGAGAATGCACAGGAGCGTTTTCTCTCAAATAAATATGTCAGAATACCACGTTTTAAGGAAATCCCGGATCGTGCGAAATTATTTTGCTTTTCCTAAACAACACGTTTTAATTCGAAAAGCTTTGGTGTTGCGTGTATGTCTAAATGTGTAGCCTCAGAAGAGAACGCACAGGAGAGTTTTCTCTCGAAATAATATGTAAAAATACCACGTTACAAGGAAATACAGTGTTGCAGAATAAACACAAATACGTACGTATTGGAAATACTTAAACTTACGAGAAGAAATAAGTCATCGTGCAAAATTATCTTGTTTTTACTAAACAAAACGTTTTAACTCAAAAAAGATTTTGTGTTGCGTGTATGTCTAAGCTTGAAGCCTCAAAAGAGAACCCACAGGAGAATTTTCTCTCGAAAAAATATGTCAGAATAGCACATTTTAAGGAAATCCCGAACCTTGTGAAATTATCTTGTTTTTCCTAAAGAACACGTTGTAACTCGAAAAGCTTTGGCATTGCGTGTATGTCTAAGCGTGTAGCCTCAAAAGAGAATGCACAGGAGAGTTTTCTCTCGAAAGAATATGTAAGAATACCACGTTATAAGGAAATACAGTGTTGCAGAGTAAAAACAAATACGTACATAATAGAAATACTTAAACTTTACCAGAAGAAATAACGCATCGTGCAAAATTATCTTGTTTTTCCTAAACAACACGTTGTAATTCGAAATGCTTTGGTGTTGCGTGTATGACTAAGTGTGTTGCCTCAAAAGAGAACGCACAGGAGAGTCTTCTCTTGAAAAAAATATGTCAGATTACCACATTTTAAGGAAATCCCCCATCATGTGAAATTATCTTGTTTTTCCTAAACAACACGTTTTAACTCGAAAAGCTTTGTGGTTGCGTGTATGTCTAAGAGTGTAGCCTCAAAAGAGAATGCACAGGAGAGTTTTCTCTCGAGAGAATATGTAAGAATACCAAGTTATAAGGAAATAAAGTGTTGCAGAGTAAAGACAAATATGTACATATTGTAAATAATTGAACTTTATGAGAAGAAATAACGCATCGTGCAAAATTAACTTGTTTTTCCTAAACAACACGTTGTAAATCGAAAGGAATTGGTGTTGTGTGTATGTCTAAGCTTGTAGCCTCAAAAGGTAACGCACAGGAGATATTTCTCTCGAAAAAAATATGTCAGAATACCACGTTTTAAGGAAATCCCACTTCGTGCGATATTATCTTGTTTTTCCTAAACAACATGTTGTAACTCGAAAAGATTTGATGTTGCGTGTATTACTAAGCATGTAGCCTCAAAAGAGAATGCACAGGAGAGTTTTCTCTCGAAAAAATATGTCAGAATACCACGTTTTAAGGAAATCCCGCATCGTGTGAAATAATCTTGTTTTTCCTAAAGAACACGTTGTTACTTGAAAAGCTTTGATATTGCGTGTATGTCTAAGCGTGTAGCCTCAAAAGAGAATGCACAGGAGAGTTTTCTCTCGTAAGAATATGTAAGAATACCACGTGATAAGGAAATACACTCTTGCAGATTAAAGACAAATATGTACGTATTAGAAATACTTAAACTTTACGAGAAGAAATAAAGCATCACAGAAAATTATCTTGTATTTCCTAAACAATACGTTGTAATTCGAAAAGATTTGGTGTTGCTTGTATGTCTAAACATGTAGCCTCAAAAGAGAACCCAGAGGAGAATTTGCTCTTGAAAAAATATGTGAGAATACCACGTTTTAAGGAAATCCCACATCGTGTGAAATTATCTTGTATTTTCTAAACAACAAGTTGTAACTCGAAAAACTGGTGTTGCGTGTGTTTTTAAGCGTGTAGCCTCAAATGAGGAAGAACAGGAGAGTTTTCTCTCGAAAGAATATGTAAGAATACCACGTTATAAGGAAATACAGTGTTGCAGAGTAAAGACAAATACGTACATATTGTAAATACTTAAACTTTATGAGAAGAAATAACACATCATGCAAAATTATCTTGTTTTTCCTAAAAAACATGTTGTAAATCGAAAGGATTTGGTGTTGCGTGTATGACTAAGCATATAGTCTCAAAAGAGAACGCACAGGAGAGTTTTCTCTCGAAAGAATATGTAAGAATACCACCTTATAAGGAAATACAGTGTTGCCGAGTAAAAACAAATATGTACATAATAGAAACACTTAAACTTTACCAGAAGAAATAATGCATCGTGTAAAATTATCTTGTTTTTCCTAAACAACACGTTGTAATTCGAAATGCTTTGGTGTTGCATGTATGACTAAGTGTGTTGCCTCAAAAGAGAACACACAGGATTGTCTTCTCTTGAAAAAATATGTCAAAATACCACATTTTAAGGAAATCCCGCATCGTGTGAAATTATCTTGTTTTTCCTAAACAACAGGTTTTAACTCGAAAGCTTTGTGGTTGCGTGTATATCTAAGAGTGTAGCCTCAAAAGAGAACGCATCGTGCATAATTAACTTTTTTTTCCTAAACAACATGTTGTAAATCGAAAGGATTTGGCGTTGCATGTATGTCTAAGCTTGTAGCCTCAAAGGGGAATGCACAGGAGAGTCTTCTCTCATAAGAATATGTCAGAATACCACGTTTTAAGGAAATCCCGCATTGTGCGAAATTATCTTGTTTTTCCTAAACAACATGTTTTACCTCAAAAAGCTTTGTTGTTGCGTGTATGTCTAAGAGTGTAGCCTCAAAAGAGAACACACAGGAGAGTTTTCTCTCGAGAGAATATGTAAGAATACCATGTTACAAGGAAATACAGTGTTGCAGAGTAAAGACAAAAAAGTACGTATTAGAAATACTTAAACTTTACGAGAAGAAATAATGCATCGTGCAAAATTATCTTGTTTTTCCTAAACAACACGTTGTAACTCGAAAAGATTTGGTGTTGCGTGTATGACTAAGTGTGTAGCCTCAAAAGAGAACGCACAGGAGATTCTTCTCTGGAAAAAATATGTCAGAATACCACGTTTTAAGGAAATCTCGCATTGTGCAAAATTATCTTGTTTTCCTAAACAACACGTTTTAACCCAAAAAGCTTTGTTGTTGCGTGTATGTCTAAGAGTGTAGCCTCAAAAGAGAATGCACAGGAGAGTTTTCTCTCGAGAGAATATGTAAGAATATCATGTTACCAGGAAATACAATGTTGCAGAGTAAAGACAAATACGTATGCATTAGAAATACTTAAACTTTACAGGAAGAAATAACGCAGCGTACAAAATTATCTTGTTTTTCATAAAGAACACATTGTATCTCAAAACCTTTGGTGTTGCGTGTATGTCTAAGCGTTTAGCCTCAAAAGTGAACGCACAGGAGAATTTTCTCTCGAAAGAATATGTAAGAATACTACATTTTAAGGAAATACAGTGTGGAAGAGTAAAGACAAATACGTACATTTTGGAAATAATTAAAATTTATGAGAAGACATAACACATCGTGCAAAATTATCTTTTTTTTCCTAAACAACACGTTTTAACTCGAAAAGATTTGGTGTTGTGTATATGTGTATTCTTGTAGCCTCAAAAGGGAATGGACAGGAGAGTTTTCTCTCGAAAAAATATGTCAGAATACTACGTTTTATGGAAATCCCGCATCTTGCGAAATTATCTAAGTTTTCCTAAACAACACGATTTAACTCGAAAAGCTTTGGTGTTGCGTGTATGTCTAAGGGTGCAGTCACAAAAGAGAACGCACAGGAGAGTTTTTTCTCAAAATGATATGTAAGAATACCACATTATAAGGAAATACAGTGTTGCAGAGTAAAGACAAATATGTACGTATAGGAAATACTTAAACTTTACGAGAAGAAATAATGCATCGTGCAAAATTATCTTGTTTTTCCTAAACAACACGTTGTAACTCGAAAAGCTTTGGTGTTGCGTGTATGTCTAAGCGTGTAGCCTCAAAAGAGAACGCACAGGAGTGTTTTTTCTCGTAAGAATATGTAAGAATACCACGTTATAAGGAAATACACTGTTGCAGAGTAAAGACAAATACGTAAGTATTAGAAATACTTAAACTTTACGAATAGAAATAAAGCGTCATACAAAATTATCTTGTATTTACTAAACAACACGTTGTAACACGAGAAGATTTGGTGTTGCTTGTATGTTTAAACGTGTATCCTCAAAAGAGAACCCACAGGAGAATTTGCTCTCGAAAAAATATGTGAGAATACCACGCATTAAGCAAATCCCGCACCGTGAGAAATTATCTTGTTTTTTCTAAACAACCAGTTGTAACTCGAAAAACTTGTAGCCTCAAAAGACAATTCTCAGGAGAGTTTTCTCTCGAAAGAATATGTAAGAATACCATGTTATAAGGAAATACAGTGTTGCAGAGTAAAGACAAATACGTACATATTAGGAATACTTAAACGTTACGGGAAGAAATAATGCATCGTGCAAAAATATCTTGTTTTTCCTAAACAACACGTAGTAACTCGAAAAGATTTGGTGTTGCGTGTATGACTAAGAGTGTAGCCTCAAAAGGGAACGCACAGGAGAGATTTCTCTCGAATAAATATGTCTGAATACCACATTTAAGGAAATCCAGCATCCTGGGAAATTATCTTATTTTTTCGTAAACAACATGTTTTAACTCGAAAAGCTTTGGTGTTGCGTGTATGTCTAAGTGTGCAGCCTCAAAAGTGAACGCACAGGAGAGTATGTCTAAGCGTGTAACCTCAAAAGAGAACGCACAGGAGAGACTTCTCTCGAAAAATACGTCAGAATATCACGTTTTAAGGAAATCTCGCATCGTGCAAAATTATTTTGCTTTTCCTAAACAACACGTTTTAACTCGAAAAGCTTTGGTGTTGTGTGTATGTCTCAGCGTTTAGCCTCAAAAGAGAATGCACACGAGAGTTTTCTCTCCTAAGAATATGTAAGAATACCACGTTATAAGGAAATACACTGTTGCAGAGTAAAGACAAATATGTACGTATTAGAAATACTTAAACTTTATGAAAAGAAATAAAGCATCATACAAAATTATCTTGTATTTACTAAACAACACATTGCAACACGAAAAGATTTGGTGTTGCTTGTATGTCTAAACGTGTAGCCTCAAAAGCGAAACCACAGGAGAATTTGCTCTCGAAAAAATATGTGAGAATACCACGTTTTAAGCAAATCCCGCATCATGAGAAATTATCTTGTTTTTTCTAAACAACAAGTTGTAACTCGAAAAACTTTGGTGTTGCGTATCTGTCTAAGCTTGTTGCCTCAAAAGACAATTCTCAGGAGAGTTTTCTCTCGAAAGAATATGTAAGAATACCACGTTATAAGGAAATACAGTGTTGCAGAGTAAGGACAAATACGTACATATTAGGAATACTTAAACTTTAGGACAAGAAATAACACATCGTACAAAATTATCTTGTATTTCCTAAACAACACGTTGTAACTCGAAAAGATTTGGTGTTGTGTGTATAACTAAGAGTGCAGCCTCAAAAGGGAACGAACGCACAGGAGAGATTTCTCTCGAAAAAATATGTCAGAATACCACGTTTTAAGGAAATCCCGCATCGTGCGAAATTATTTTGCTTTTGCTAAACAACACGTTGTAAGTCGAAAAGCTTTGGTGTTGCGTATCTGTCTAAGCTTGTAGCCTCAAAAGAGAACGCACAGGAGAGTTTTCTCTCGAAAGAATATGTAAGAATACCACGTTATAAGGAAATACAGTGTTGCAGAGTAAAGACAAATTCGTACGTATTAGAAATACTAAAACTTTACGAGAAGATATAATGCATCATGCAAAAATATCTTGTTTTTCCTAAACAACACGTTGTAACTCGAAAAGATTTAGTGTTGCGTGTATGACTAAGTGTGTAGCCTCAAAAGAGAATGTACAGGAGAGTTTTCTCTCGAATAAATATGTCTGAATACCACGTTTTAAGGAAATCCCGCATCCTGGGAAATTATCTTATTTTTTCCTAAACAACATGTTTTAACTCGAAAAGCTTTGGTGTTGCGTGTATGGCTAAGTGTGTAGCCTCAAAAGAGAATGCACAGGAGAGTTTTCTCTCGAAAGAATATGTAAGAATACCATGTTACAAGGAAATACAGTATTGCAGAGTAAAGACAAATACGTACTTATTAGAAATACTTAAACATTACGAGAAGAAATAACGCACCATAGAGAATTATCTTGTATTTCCTAAACAACACGTTGTAACTCGAAAAGATTTGGTGTTGCGTGTATGTCTAAACGTGTAGCCTCAAAAGAGAACGCACAGTTGAGTCTTCTCTCGAAAAAATATGTCAGAATACCACGTTTTAAGGAAATCCCGCATCGTGCGAAATTATCTTGTTTTTCCTAAACAACACATTTTAACTCGAAAAGCTTTGGTGTTGCGTGTATGTCTAAGCGTGTAGCATCAAAACAGTAAGCACAGGAGAGTTTTCTCTCGAAAGAATATTTAAGAATACTACGTTAGAAGGAAATACAGTGTTGCAGAGTAAAGACAAATACGTTCATTTTAGAAATACTTAACCTTTATGAGAAGAAATAACGCATCGTGCAAAATTATCTTGTTTTTCCTAAACAACACGTTGTAACTTGAAAAGATGTGGTGTTGCGTGTATGTCTAAGCATGTAGCCTCAAAAGAGAATGCACAGGAGAGTTTTCTCTCAAAAAAATATGTCAGAATACCACGTTTTAAGGAAATCCTGCATCTTGCGAAATTATCTTGTTTTTTCTAATCAACATGTATTAACTCGTAAAGCTTTGGTGTTGCGTGTATTTCTAAGTGTGTAGCCTCAAAAGAGAATACACATGAGAGTTTTGTCTCCCAAGAATATGTAAGATTACCACGATACAAGGAAATACATATTTGCAGAATAAAGACAAATACGTACATATTAGAAATACTTAAACTTTACGACGAGAAATAACACATCGTAGAGAATTATCTTGTATTTCCTAAACAACACGTTGTAACTCGAAAAGATTTTGAGTGGCGTGTATGTCTAAGCGTGTAGCCTCAAAAGAGGACACACAGGTGATTTTTCTCTCGAAAAAATATGTCAGAATACCACGTTTTAAGGAAATCCCGCATCGTCTGAAATTATCGGTTTTTTCCTAAATAACACATTGTAACTCGAAAAGATTTCATGTTGCGTGTATGTCTAAGCGTTTAGCCTCAAAAGAGAATGCACAGGAGAGTTTTCTCTCTCGAAAGAATATGTCAGAATACCACGTTTGAAGGAAATCCTGCATCGTGCCAAATTATCTTCTTTTCTAAAACAAAATGTTTTAACTCGAAAAGCTTAGGTATTGCGTGTATGTCTAAGTGTGGAGCCTCAAAGAGAATGCACAGGAGAGTTTTCTCTTGCAAGAATATGTAAGAATACCACGATACAAGGAAATACAGTTTTGCAGAGAAAAGACAAATACGTACATATTAAAATACTTAAACTTTACGATAAGAAACTACGCATCGAAAAAAATTATCTTGTATTTCCTAAACAACACGTTGTAACTTGAAAATATTTGGTGTTGCGAATATGTCTAAGCGTGCAGCCTCAAAAGAGAATGCACTGGAGAGTTTTCTCTCGAAAAAATATGTCAGAATACCACGTTTTATGGAAATCCTGCATGATGCGAAATTATCTTGTTTTTCCTAAACAACACGTAGTAACTCGAAAAGCTTTGGTGTTGCGTGTTGTCCAAGCGTGCAGCCTCAAAAGAGAACGCACAGGAGAGTTTACTCCCGAAAGAATATGTAAGAATACCACGTTATAAGGAAATACAGTGTTGCACAGTAACGACAAATACTTACGTATTAGAAATACTTAAACTTTAAGAGAAGAAATAACGCATCGTGCAAAATTATCTTGTTTTTCCTAATATGTGAGAATACCACGTTTTAAGGAAAGACCACATTGTGCGAAATTATTTTGTTTTTTCTAAACAACACGTTGTAACTCGAAAAGCTTTGGTGTTGCGTGTATGACTAAGCGTATAGCCTCAAAAGAGAACGCACATGAGAGTTTTCTCTCGATAGAATATGTAAGAATACCACGTGATAAGGAAATACAGTCTTGCAGAGTAAAAAGAAATACGTACGTAATAGAAATACTTAAACTTTACCAGAAGAATTAACGCATCGTGCAAAATTATCTTGTTTTTTCCAAAACACCACGTTGAAATTCGAAATGCTGTGGTGTTGCGTGTATGACTAAGCGTGTAGCCTCAAAAGAGAACACACAGGAGAGTCTTCTCTCGAAAAAATATTTCAGAATACCACATTTTAAGGAAATTCCGCATCGTGCGAAATTATCTTGTTTTTCCTAAACAGCACGTTTTAATTCGAAAAGCTTTGTGGTTGCGTGTATGTCTAAGAGTGTAGCCTCAAAAGAGAACGCACAGGAGAGTTTTCTCTCGAGAGAATATGTAAGAATACCACGTTATAAGGAAATACAGTGTTGCAGAGTAAAGACAAATATGTACATATTGTAAATAATTAAACTTTATGAGAAGAAATAACGGATCATGCAAAATTAACTTGTTTTTCCTAAACAACACGTTGTAAAACAAAAGGATTTGGTGGTGCATGTATGTCTAAGCTTGTAGCCTCAAAAGGGAACGCACAGGAGAGTTTTCTCTCGAAAAAAATATGTCAGAATACCACGTTTTAAGGAAATCCCACATCGTGTGAAATTATCTTGTTTTTCCTAAACAACACTTGTAACTCAAAAAGATTTGGTGTTGCGTGTATTACTAAGCATGTAGCCTCAAAAGAGATTGCAAAGGAGAGTTTTCTCGCGAAAAAATATGTCAGAATACCACGTTTTAAGGAAATCCCGCATCTTGCAAAATTATCTTGTTTTTCCTAAAGAACACATTGTTACTCGAAAAGCTTTGGTATTGCGTGTATGTGTAAGCGTGTAGCCTCAAAAGAGAACGCACAGGAGAGTTTACTCTCGTAAGAATAGGTAAGAATACCACGTTATAAGGAAATCCACTCTTGGAGAGTAAAGACAAATACGTACGTATTAGAAATATTTAAACTTTACGAGAAGAAATAAAGCATCACAGAAAATTATCTTGTATTTCCTAAACAACACGTTGTAACTCGAAAAGATTTGATGCTGCTTGTATGTCTACACGTGTAGCCTCAAAAGAGAACCCACAGGAGAATTTGCTCTTGAAAAAATATGTGAGAATACCACGTTTTAAGGAAATCCCACATCCTGCGAAATTATCTTGTTTTTTTAAACAACACGTTGTAACTCGAAAAGCTTTGGTGTTGCGTGTATGACTAAGCCTATAGCCTCAAAAGAGAACGCACAGGAGAGTTTTCTCTCGAAAGAATATATAAGAATACCACGTGATAAGGAAATACAGTCTTGCAGAGTAAAAAGAAATACTTTCGTCATAGAAATACTTAAACTTTACCAGAAGAAATAACGCATCGTGCAAAATTATCTTGTTTTTCCTAAACACCACGTTGTAATTCGAAATGCTGCGGTGTTGCGTGTATGACTAAGCGTATAGCCTCAAAAGAGAACGCACAGGGGAGTTTTCTCTTGAGAGAATATGTAAGAATACCACGTTATAAGGAAATACAGTGTTGCAGAGTAAAGACAAATATGTACATATTGTAAATAATTAAACTTTATGAGAAGAAATAGCGCATCATGCAAAAATTAACTTGTTTTTCCTAAACAACACATTGTAAATAAAAAGGATTTTGTGTTGCGTGTATGTCTAAGCTTGTAGCCTCAAAAGGGAACGCACAGGAGAGTTTTCTCTCGAAAAAAATATGTCAGAATACCACGTTTTAAGGAAATCCCACATCGTGCGAAATTATCTTGTTTTTCCTAAACAACACTTGTAACTCGAAAAGATTTGGTGTTGCGTGTATGACTAAGCATGTAGCCTCAAAAGAGAATGCAAAGGAGAGTTTTCTCCCGAAAAAATATGTCAGAATACCACATTTTAATGAAATCCCGCATCGTGCGAAATTATCTTGTTTTTCCTAAAGAACACGTGGTTACTCGAAAAGCTTTGGTATTGCGTGTATGTCTAAGTGTTTAGCCTCAAAAGAGAACACACAGGAGGGTTTTCTCTCGTAAGAATATGTAAGAATACCACGTTATAAGGAAATACACTCTTGCAGAGTAAAGACAAATACGTACGTATTAGAAATACGTAACTTTACGAGAAGAAATAAAGCATCACAGAAAATTATCTTGTATTTCCTAAACAACACGTTGTAACTCGAAAAGATTTGGTGTTGCTTGTATGTCTAAACGTGTAGCCTCAAAAGAGAACCCACAGGAGAATTTGCTCTTGAAAAAATATGTGAGAATACCACGTTTTAAGGAAATCCCACATTGTGCGAAATTATCTTGTTTTTTCTAAACAACACGTTGTAACTCGAAAAGCTTTGGTGTTGCGTGTATGACTAAGCGTATAGCCTCAAAAGAGAACGCACAGGAGAGTTTTCTCTTGAAAGAATATGTAAGAATACCACGTGATAAGGAAATAAAGTCTTGCAGAGTAAAAAGAAATACTTTCGTCATAGAAATACTTAAACTTTACCAGAAGAAATAACGCATCGTGCAAAATTATCTTGTTTTTCCTAAACACCACGTTGTAATTCGAAATGCTGTGGTGTTGCGTATATGACTAAGCATATAGCCTCAAAAGAGAACGCACAGGAGAGTTTTCTCTCTAGAGAATATGTAAGAATACCACATTATAAGGAAATACATTGTTGCAGAGTAAATATAAATATGTACATATTGTAAATAATTAAACTTTATGAGAAGAAATAACGCGTCATGCAAAATTAACTTGTTTTTCCTAAACAACACGTTGTAAATCAAAAGGATTTTGTGTTGCGTGTATGTCTAAGCTTGTAGCCTCAAAAGGGAACGCACAGGAGAGTTTTCTCTCGAAAAAAAATATGTCAGAATACCACGTTTTAAGGAAATCCCACATCGTGCGAAATTATCTTGTTTTTCCTAAACAACACTTGTAACTCGAAAAGATTTGGTGTTGCGTGTATGACTAAGCATGTAGCCTCAAAAGAGAATGCAAAGGAGAGTTTTCTCGCGAAAAAATATGTCAGAATACCACGTTTTAAGGAAATCCCGCATCGTGCAAAATTATCTTGTTTTTCCTAAAGAACACATTGTTACTCGAAAAGCTTTGGTATTGCGTATATGTGTAAGCGTGTAGCCTCAAAAGAGAACGCACAGGAGAGTTTTCTCTCGTAAGAATATGTAAGAATACCACCTTATAAGGAAATACACTCTTGGAGAGTAAAGACAAATACGTACGTATTAGAAATACTTAACGTTTACGAGAAGAAATGAAGCATCACAGAAAATTATCTTGTATTTCCTAAACAACACGTTGTAACTCGAAAAGATTTGGTGTTGCTTGTATGTCTAAACATGTAGCCTCAAAAGAGAACCCACAGGAGAATTTGCTCTTGAAAAAATATGTGAGAATACCACGTTTTAAGGAAATCCCACATCCTGCGAAATTATCTTGTTTTTTTAAACAACACGTTGTAACTCGAAAAGCTTTGGTGTTGCGTGTATGACTAAGCCTATAGCCTCAAAAGAGAACACATGAGAGTTTTCTCTCGAAAGAATATGTAAGAATACCACGTGATAAGGAAATACAGTCTTGCAGAGTAAAAAGAAATACGTACGTAATAGAAATACTTAAACTTTACCAGAAGAAATAACGCATCGTGCAAAATTATCTTGTTTTTCCTAAACACCACGTTGTAATTCGAAATGCTGTGGTGTTGCGTGTATGACTAAGCGTGTAGCCTCAAAATAGAATGCACAGGAGAGTCTTCTCTTGAAAAAATATTTCAAAATACCACATTTTAAGGAAATCCCGCATCGTGCGAAATTATCTTGTTTTTCCTAAACAACACGTTTTAACTCGAAAAGCTTTGTGGTTGCGTGTATGTCTAAGCGTGTAGCCTCAAAAGACAACGCACAGGAGAGTTTTCTCTCGAGAGAATATGTAAGAATACCACGTTATAAGGAAATACAGTGTTGCAGACTAAAGACAAATACGTACATATTGGAAATACTTAAAGTTAATGAGAAGAAATAATGCATCATACAAAGTTATCTTGTTTTTCCTAAAGAACACTTAGTAACTCGAAAAGCTTTGGTGTTGCGTGTATGCCTAAGCGTTTAGCCTCAAAAGTAAATGCACAGGAGAGTTTTCTCTTGAAAGAGTATGTAAGAATACCACGTTATAAGGAAATACAGTGTTACAGAGTAAAGTCAAATACGTCCATATTGTAAATACCTAACTTTATGAGAAGAAATAACACATCGTTCAAAATTATCTTGTTTTTCCTAAACAACACGTTGTAACTAGAAAAAGATTTGGTGTTGCTTGTATGTCTAAATGTGTAGCCTCAAAAGTGAACCCACAGGAGAATTTGCTCTTGAAAAAATATGTGAGAATACCACGTTTTAAGGAAATCCCACATTGTGCGAAATTATCTTGTTCTTTCTAAACAACAATTTGTAACTCGAAAAACTTTGGTGTTGCATGTCTTTCTAAGCGTGTAGCCTCAAAAGAGGATGAACAGGAGAGTTTTCTCTCGAAAGAATATGTAAGAATACCACGTTATAAGGAAATACAGTGTTGCAGAATAAAGACAAATACATACGTATTAGACATACTTAAACTTTAGGAGAAGAAAAAAGCTTCATGCAAAAATATCTTGTTTTTCATAAACAACACATTGTAACTCGAAAAGATTTGGTGTTGTGTGTATGACTAAGCATGTAGCCTCAAAAAAGAACGCACAGGAGCGTTTTCTCTCGAATAAATATGTCAGAATACCACGTTTTAAGGAAATCCCGGATCGTGCGAAATTATTTTGCTTTTCCTAAACAACACGTTTTAATTCGAAAAGCTTTGGTGTTGTGTGTATGTCTAAATGTGTAGCCTCAGAAGAGAATGCACAGGAGAGTTTTCTCTTGAAATAATATATAAAAATACCACGTTACAAGGAAATACAGTCTTGCAGAGTAAACACAAATACGTACGTATTGGAAATACTTAAACTTATGAGAAGAAATAAGCCATCATGCAAAATTATCTTGTTTTTACTAAGCAAAACGTTTTAACTCAAAAAGATTTGGTGTTGCGTGTATGTCTAAGCTTGAAGCCTCAAAAGAGAACCCACAGGAGAATTTTCTCTCGAAAAAATATATCAGAATAGCACGTTTTAAGGAAATCCCGCATCTTGTGAAATTATCTTGTTTTTACTAAACAACACGTTGTAATTCGAAAAGCTTTGATGTTGCGTGTATATCTAAGCGTGTAGCCTCAAAAGACAACGCACAGGAGAGTTTTCTCTCGAAAGAATACGTAAGAATACCACGTTTTAAGGAAATACAGTGTTGCAGAGTAAAAACAAATACGTACGTAATAGAAATACTTAAACTTTACCAGAAGAAATAACGAATTGTGCAAAATTATCTTGTTTTTCCTAAACAACACATTGTAATTCGAAATGCTTTCGTGTTGCGTGTATGACTAAGCGTATATCCTCAAAAGAGAACGCACAGGAGTGTTTTCTCTCGAAAGAATATGTAAGAATACCACGTTATAAGGAAATACAGTGTTGCAGAGTAAAAACAAATACGTACATAATAGAAATACTTAAACTTTACCAGAAGAAATAACGCATCGCACAAAATTATCTTGTTTTTCCAAAACACCACATTGTAATTCGAAATGCTTTGGTGTTGCGTGTATGACTAAGTGTGTTGCCTCAAAAGAGAACGCACAGGAGAGACTTCTCTTGAAAAATATGTCAGAATACCACATTTTAACAAATCCCGCATCGTGTGAAATTATCTTGTTTTTCCTAAACAACACGTTTTAACTCGAAAAGCTTTGTGGTTGCGTGTATGTCTAAGAGTGTAGCCTCAAAAGAGAACGCACAGGAGAGTTTTCTCTCGAGAGAATATGTAAGAATACCACGTTATAAGGAAATACAGTGTTGCAGAGTAAAGACAAATATGTACATATTGTAAATAATTAAACTTTATGAGAAGAAATAACGCATCATGCAAAATTAACTTGCTTTTTCTAAACAACACGTTGTAAATCAAAAGGATTTGGTGTTGCGTGTATGTCTAAGCTTGTAGCCTCAAAAGGGAACTCACAGGAGAGTTTTCTCTCGAAAAAAATATGTCAGAATACCACGTTTTAAGGAAATCCCACATCGTGCGAAATTATCTTGTTTTTCCTAAACAACATTTGTAACTCGAAAAGATTTGGTGTTGCGTGTATGACTAAGCGTGTAGCCTCAAAAGAGAATGCAAAGGAGAGTTTTCTCGCGAAAAAATATGTCAGAATACCACGTTTTAAGGAAATCCAACATCGTGCAAAATTATCTTGTTTTTCCTAAAGAACACATTGTTACTCGAAAAGCTTTGGTATTGCGTGTATGTCTAAGCGTGTAGCCTCAAAAGAGAACGCACAGGAGAGTTTTCTCTCGTAAGAATATGTAAGAATACCACGTTATAAGGAAATACACTCTTGGAGAGTAAAGACAAATACATACATATTAGAAATACTTAAACTTTATGAGAAGAAATGAAGCATCACAGGAAATTATCTTGTATTTCCTAAACAACATGTTGTAACTCGAAAGATTTGGTGTTGCTTGTATGTCTAAACGTGTAGCCTCAAAAGAGACCCCACAGGAGAATTTGCTCTTGAAAAAATATGTGAGAATACCACGTTTTAAGGAAATCCCACATCCTGCGATATTATCTTGTTTTTTTAAACAACACGTTGTAACTCGAAAAGCTTTGGTGTTGCGTGTATGACTAAGCGTATAGCCTCAAAAGAGAACGCACAGGAGCGTTTTCTCTCGAAAGAATATGTAAGAATACCACGTGATAAGGAAATACAGTCTTGCAGAGTAAAAAGAAATACTTACGTTATAGAAATACTTAAACTTTACCAGAAGAAATAACGCATCGTGAAAAATTATCTTGTTTTTCCTAAACACCACGTTGTAATTCGAAATGCTGTGGTGTTGCGTGTATGACTAAGCGTGTAGCCTCAAAAGAGAATGCACAGGAGAGTTTTCTCTCTAGAGAATATGTAAGAATACCACGTTATAAGGAAATACAGTGTTGCAGAGTAAAGACAAATATGTACATATTGTAAATAATTAAACTTTATGAGAAGAAATAACGCATCATGCAAAATTAACTTGTTTTTCCTAAACAACACGTTGTAAATCAAAAGGATTTGGTGTTGCGTGTATGTCTAAGCTTGTAGCCTCAAAAGGGAACGCACAGGAGAGTTTTCTCTCGAAAAAAAATATGTCAGAATACCACGTTTTAAGGAAATCCCACATCGTGCGAAATTATCTTGTTTTTCCTAAACAACACTTGTAACTCGAAAAGATTTGGTGTTGCTTGTATGACTAAGCATGTAGCCTCAAAAGAGAATGCAAAGGAGAGTTTTCTCGCGAAAAAATATGTCAGAATACCACGTTTTAAGGAAATCCCGCATCGTGCAAAATTATCTTGTTTTTCCTAAAGAACACATTGTTACTCGAAAAGCTTTGGTATTGCGTGTATGTCTAAGCATGTAGCCTCAAAAGAGAACGCACAGGAGAGTTTTCTCTAGTAAGAATATGTAAGAATACCACCTTATAAGGAAATACACTCTTGGAGAGTAAAGACAAATACGTATGTATTAGAAATACTTAAACTTTACGAGAAGAAATAAAGCATCACAGAAAATTATCTTGTATTTCCTAAACAACACGTTGTAACTCGAAAAGATTTGGTGTTGCTTGTATGTCTAAAGATGTAGCCTCAAAAGAGAACCCACAGGAGAATTTGCTCTTGAAAAAATATGTGAGACTACCACGTTTTAAGGAAATCCCACATCCTGCGAAATTATCTTGTTTTTTTTTAAACAACACGTTGTAACTCGAAAAGCTTTGGTGTTGCGTGTATGACTAAGCCTATAGCCTCAAAAGAGAACGCACAGGAGAGTTTTCTCTCGAAAGAATATGTAAGACTACCACGTGATAAGGAAATACAGTCTTGCAGAATAAAAAGAAATACGTTCGTAATAGAAATACTTAAACTTTACCAGAAGAAATAACGCATCGTGCAAAATTATCTTGTTTTTTCTAAACACCACGCTGTAATTCGAAATGCTGTGATGTTGCGTGTATGACTAAGCGTGTAGCCTCAAAAGAGAATGCACAGGAGAGTCTTCTCTCGAAAAAATATTTCAGAATACCACATTTTAAGGAAATCCCGCATCGTGCGAAATTATCTTGTTTTTCCTAAACAACACGTTTTAACTCGAAAAGCTTTGGTGTTGCGTGTATGCCTAAGCATTTAGCCTCAAAGGTAAACACACAGGAGAGTTTTCTCTTGAAAGAATATGTAAGAATCGTTCAAAATTATCTTGTTTTTCCTAAACAACACGTTGCAACTAGAAAAGATTTGGTGTTGCTTGTATGTCTAAATGTGTAGCCTCAAAAGAGAACCCGCAGGAGTATTGGTTCTTGAAAAAATATGTGAGAATACCACGTTTTAAAGAAATCCCACATTGTGCGAAATTATCTTGTTTTTTCTAAACAACAATTTGTAACTCGAAAAACTTTGGTGTTGCGTGTCTTTCTAAGCGTGTAGGCTCAAAAGAGGATGAACAGGAGAGTTTTCTCTCGAAAGAATATGTAAGAATACCAAGTTATAAGGAAATACAGTGTTGCAGAATACAGACAAATACATACATATTAGACATACTTAAACTTTAGCAGAAGAAAAAAAGCTTCGTGCAAAAATATCTTGTTTTTCCTAAACAACACATTGTAACTCGAAAAGATTTGGTGTTGTGTGTATGACTAAGCATGTAGCCTCAAAAGAGAATGCACAGGAGCGTTTTCTCTCGAATAAATATGTCAGAATACCACGTGTTAAGGAAATCCCGGATCGTGCGAAATTATTTTGCTTTTCCTAAACAACACGTTTTAATTCGAAAAGCTTTGGTGTTGCGTGTATGTCTAAATGTGTATCTTCAGAAGAGAATGCACAGGAGAGTTTTCTCTCAAAATAATACATAAAAATATCACGTTACAAAGAAATACAATGTTGTAGAGTAAACACAAATAAGTACGTATTGGAAATACTTAAACTTATGAGAAGAAATAAATCATCGTGCAAAATTATCTTGTTTTTACTAAGCGTGTAGCCACAAAAGAGAACGCACAGGAGAGTTTTCTCTCAAAAGAATATGTAGGAATACCACGTTATAAGGAAGTACAGTGTTGCAGAGTAAAGACAAATACATACATATTGGAAACACTTAAACTTTACGAGAAGAAATAACGCATCTTACAAAATTACCTTGTATTTCCTAAACAACACGTTGTACCTCGAAAAGATTTGGTTGTGGCGTGTACATCTAAACATGTAGCCTCAAAATAGAACCCACAGGAGAATTTTCTTTCGTCAAAATTTGTCAGAATACCACGTTTTAAGGAAATCCCGCATCTTGCGAAATTATCTTGTTTTTCCTAAACAACATGTTGTAACTCGAAAAGCTTTGGTGTTGCGTGTATGTCTAAGCTTGTAGCCTCAAAAGATAACGCACAGGAGAGTTTTCCCTCGAAAGAATATGTAAGAATACCACGTTATAAGGAAATACAGTGTTGCAGAGTAATGACAAATACATACGTATTGGAAACACTTAAACTTTAAGAGATGAAATAACGCAGTGTACAGAATTAGCTTGTATTTCCTAAACAACACGTTGCACCTCGAAAAGATTTGGTTTTGGCGTGTACGTCTAAAAGCATAGCATCAAAAGAGAACCCACAGGAGAATTTTCTTTCGTCAAAATTCGTCAGAATACCACGTTTTAAGGATATCCCGCATCCTGTGAAATTATCTTGTTTTTCCTAAACACCATGTTGTAACTCAAAAGGCTTTGGTGTTGCGTGTATGTCTAAGCGTGTAGCCTCAAAAGAGAACGCACAGGAGTTTTCACTCGAAATAATATGTAAGAATACCACGTTATAAGGAAATACAGTGTTGCAGAGTAGTGACTAATACATACATATTGGAAACACTTAAACTTTACGAGAAGAAATAACGCATCGTACAAAATTAGCTTGTATTTCCTAAACAACACGTTGTATCTCGAAAAGTTTTGGATGTGGCGTGTACATCTAAACGTGTAGCCTCAAAAGAGAACGCACAGGAGAGTTTTCTCTCGAAAGAATATGTAAGAATACCATGTTTTAGGAAATACAGTGTTGCAGAGTAACGAAAAATACGTACTTATTATAAACACTTAAACTTTACTAGAAGAAATAATGCATCGTAAAAAATTAGCTTGTATTTCCTAAACAACACGTTGTACCTCGAAAAGTTTTGGTGTGGCGTGTACGTCTAAACATGTAGCCTCAAAAGAGAACCCACCGGAGAATTTTCTTTTGTCAAAATTTGTCAGAATACCACGCTTTAAGGAAATCCCGCATCTTGCGAAATTATCTTGTTTTTCCTAAACAACACGTTGTAACTCGAAAAGCTTTGGTGTTACGTGTATGTCTCAGCGTGTAGCCTCAAAAGAGAATGCACAGGAGAGTTTTTTCTCAAAAGAATATATAAGAACACCACGTTATAAGGAAATAGAGTGTTGCAGTGTAAAGACAAATACGTACGTATTGGAAACACTTAAACTTTATGAGAAGAAATAACACATCGTAACTAATTAGCTTGTATTTCCTAAACAACACGTTGTATCTCAAAAAGATTTGGTGTAGCGTGTATGTCTAAACGTGTAGCCTCAAAAGAGAACACACAGGAAAATTTTCACTCGAAAGAATATGTAAGAATACCACGTTATAAGGAAATACAGTGTTGCAGAGTAAAGACAAATACATACATATTGGAAACACTTAAACTTTACAACAAGAAACAACGCATCTTACAAAATTGGCTTGTATTTCGTAAACAACACGTTGTACTTCGAAATGTTTTGGTGTGGCGTGTACGTCTAAACGTGTAGCCTCAAAAGAGAACCCACAGGAGAATTTTCTTTCTTCAAAATTTGTCAGAATACCACGTTTTAAGGAAATACCGCCTCTTGCGAAATTATCTTGTTTTTCCTAAACAACACGTTGTAACTCGAAAAGCTTTGGTGTTGCGTGTATGTCTAAGCTTGTAGCCTCAAAAGAGAACGCACAGGAGAGTTTTCCCTCCAAAGAATATGTAAGAATACCACGTTTTAGGAAATACAGTGTTGCAGAGTAAAGACAAATACATACTTATTGGAAACACTTAAACTTTACGAGAAGAAATAACGCATCGTACAAAATCAGCTTGTATTTCCTAAACAACACGTTGTATCTCAAAAAGATTTGGTTGTGGCGTGTAGGTCTATACGTGTAGCCTCAAAAGAGAACCCACAGGAGAATTTTCTCTCGTCAAAATTTGTCAGAATACCACGTTTTAAGGAAATCCCGCATTGTGAGAAATTATCTTGTTTTTCATAAACAACACGTTGTAACTTGAAAAGCTTTGGTGTTGCGTGTATGTCTAAGCATGTAGCGTCAAAAGAGAATGCACAGGAGAGTTTTCTCTCGAAAGACTATGTAAGAATACCACGTTATAAGGAAATACAGTGTTGCAGAGTAAAGACAAATACATACGTATTGGAAACACTTAAACTTTAAGAGATGAAATAACACATTGTACAAAATTAGCTTGTATTTCCTAAACAACAGGCTGTACCTCGGAAAGATTTGGTTGTGGCGTGTACGTCTAAAAGCGTAGCATCAAAAGAGAACCCACAGGAGAATTTTCTTTCGTCAAAATTCGTCAGAATACCACGTTTTAAGGAAATCCCGCATCCTGCGAAATTATCTTGTTTTTCCTAAACAACACGTTGTAACTCAAAAGGCTTTGGTGTTGCGTGTATGTCTAAGCGTGTAGCCTCAAAAGAGAACGCACAGGAGAGTTTTCACTCGAAATAATATGTAAGAATACCACGTTATAAGGAAATAGAGTGTTGCAGAGTAGAGACTAATACATACATATTGGAAACACTTAAACTTTACGAGAAGAAATAACGCATCATACAAAATTAGCTTGTATTTCCTAAACAACACGTTGTACCTCGAAAAGTTTTGGTTGTGGAGTGTACGTCTAAATGTGTAGCCTCAAAAGAGAACCCACAGGAGAATTTTCTTTCTTCAAAATTTGTCAGAATACCACGTTTTAAGGAAATCCCGCATCTTGCGAAATTATCTTGTTTTCCTAAAGAACATGTTGTAACTCGAAAAGCTTTGGTGTTGCGTGTATGTCTAAGCTTGTAGGCTCAAAAGAGAACGCACAGGAGAGTTTTCCCTCTAAAGAATATGTAAGAATACCATGTTTTAGGAAATACAGTGTTGCAGAGTAAAGACAAATACGTATGTATTGGAAACACTGAAACTTTACGAGAAGAAATAACGCATCATAAAAAATTAGCTTGTATTTCCTAAACAACACGTTGTAACTCGAAAAGATTTGGTTGTGGCGTGTACGTCTAAACGTGTAGCCTCAAAAGAGAACCCACAGGAGAATTTTCTTACGTCAAAATTTGTCAGAATACCACGTTTTAAGGAAATCCTGCATCGTGCGAAATTATCTTGTTTTTCCTAAACAACATGTTGTAACTCGAAAAGCTTTGGTGTTGCTCGTATGTCTAACCGTGTAGCCTCAAAAGAGAACGCACAGGAGAGTTTTCTCTCGAAAGAATATGTAAGAATACCATGTTATAAGGAAATACATTGTTGCAGAGTAAGGAAAATACGTACGTATTGGAAACACTTAAACTTTATGAGAAGAAATAACACATCGTAACTAATTAGCTTGTATTTCCTAAACAACACGTTGTAACTCGAAAAGGTTTGGTGTGGCGTGTACGTCTAAACGTGTAGCCTCAGAAGAGAACGCACAGTTGAATTTTCACTCAAAAGAATATGTAAGAATACCACGTTATAAGGAAATACAGTGTTGCAGAGTAAAGACAAATACATACATATTGGAAACACTTAAACTTTACGAGAAGAAATAACGCATCTTACAAAATTAGCTTGTATTTCCTAAACAACACGTTGTTCTTCGAAAAGTTTTGGTTGTGGCGTGTACGTCTAAACGTGTAGCCTCAAACGAGAACCCACAGGAGAATTTTCTTTCTTCAAAATTTGTCCCAATACCACGTTTTAAGGAAATCCCGCATCGTGCAAAATTATTTTTTTTCCTTAAAAACATGTTGTAACTCGAAAAGCTTTGGTGTTGCGTGTATGTCTAAGCGTGTAGCCTCAAAAGGGAACGCACAGGAGAGTTTTCTCTCGAAAGAATATGTAGGAATACCACCTTATAAGGAATATATTGTTGGAGAGTAAAGAAAAATACATACATTTTGGAAACACTTAAAATTTTTTAGAAGAAAAAACGCATCATACAAAATTAGATTGTATTTCCTATACAACACGTTGTACCGCGAAAAGATTTGGTGTGGCGTGTACCTCTAAATGTGTAGCCTCAGAAGAGAACCCACAGGAGAATTTTCTTTGGTCAAAATTTTTCAGAAGACCACGTAAGAGGAAATCCCGCATCTCGCGAAATTAATCTTGTTTTTCCTAAACAACATGTTGTAACTGGAAAAGCTTTGGTGTTGCGTGTATGTCTATGCTTGTAGCCTCAAAAGAGAACGCACAGGAGAGCTTTCGCTCAAAAGAATATGTAAGAATACCACGTTATAAGGAAATACAGTGTTGCAGAGTAAAGACAAATACATACATATTGGAAACACTTAAAATTTAAGAGAAGAAATAACGCATCTTACAAAATTAGCTTGTATTTCCTAAACAACACGTTGTACCTTGAAAAGATTTGGTCGTGGCGTGTATGTCTAAGCGTATAGCCTCAAAAGAGAACCCACAGGAGAATTTTCTTTCTTCAAAATTTGTCAAAATACCACGTTTTAAGGAAATCCCGCATCGTGCGAAATTATCTTGTTTTTCCTAAACAACACGTTGTAACTCAAAAGGCTTTGGTCTTGCGTGTATGTCTAAGCGTGTAGCCTCAAAAGTGAACGCACAGGAGAGTTTTGTTTCGAAAGAATATGTAAGAATACCACGTTATAAGGAAATACAGTGTTGCAGAGTACAGACACATATGTACGTATTGGAAACACTTAAACTTTACGAGAAGAAATAACGCATCTTACAAAATTAGCTTGTATTTCCTAAACAAAACGTTGGACCTCGAAAGGATTTGGTGTGGCGTGTACGTCTAAACGTGTAGCCTCAAAAGTGAACCCACAGGAGAATTTTCTTTCGTCAAAATTTTTCAGAATACCACGTTTTAAGGAAATCCAGCATCGTGCGAAATTATCTTGTTTTTCCTAAACAACACATTGTAACTCGAAAAGCTTTGGTGTTGCGTGTATGTCTAAGCGTGTAGCCTCAAAAGGGAACGCACAGGAGTGTTTTCTCTCGAATGAATATGTAAGCATACCAAGTTTTAGGAAATACAGTGTTGCAGAGTAAAGACAAATACGTACGTATTGGCAACACTTAAACTTTACGTGAAGAAATAATGCATCGTACAAATTTAGCTTGTATTTCCTAAACAACACATTTTACCTCGAAAAGATTTGGTTTTGGCCTATGTCTAAACGTGTAGACTCAAAAGAGGACGCATAGGAGAATTTTCTTTCGTCAAAATTTCAGAATACCACGTTTTAAGGAAATCCCGCAGAGTGCGAAATTATCTTGTTTTTCCTAAACAACACGTTGTACCTCGAAAAGCTTTGGTGTTGCGTGTATGTCTAAGCGAGTAGCCTCAAAAGAGAACCCACAGGAGAGTTTTCTCTCAAAAGAATATGTAAGAATACCATGTTTTAGGAAATACAGTGTTGCAGAGTAAAGACAAATATGTACATATTGGAAACACTTAAACTTTACGAGAAGAAATAACGCATCGTAGAAAATTAGCTTGTATTTCCTAAACAACACGTTGTACCTCGAAAAGTTTTGGTTGTGGCGTGTACGTCTAAACGTGTAGCCTCAAAAGAGAACCCACAGGAGAATTTTCTTTCGTCAAAATTTGTCAGAATACCACGTTTTAAGGAAATCCCGCATCGTGCGAAATTATCTTGTTTTTCCTAAACAACACGTTGTAACTTGAAAAACTTTGGTGTTGCGTGTATGTCTAACCATGTAGCCTCAAAAGGGAATGCACAGGAGCGTTTTCTTTCGAAAGAATATGTAAGAATACCACGTTATAAGGGAATACAGTGTTGCAGAGTAAGAAAAATACATACGTATTGGAAACACTTAAACTTTAAGAGAAGAAATAACGCATCCTACAAAATTAGCTTGTATTTCCTAAACAACACGTTGTACCTCGAAAAGATTTGGTGTGGCGTGTATGTCTAAACATGTAGCCTCAAAAGAGAACCCACAGGAGAATTTTCTTTCGTCAAAATTTGTCAGAATACCACATATTAAGGAAATCCCGAATCGTGCGAAATTATCTTGTTTTTCCTAAACAACACGTTGTAACTCGAAAATCTTTGGTCTAGCGCGTGTGTCTAAGCATGTAGCCTCAATAGAGAACGCACAGGAGAGTTTTCACCCCAAAGAATATGTAGAAATACCACGTTATAAAGAAATACAGTGTTGCAGAGTAAATACATACATATTGGAAATACTTAAATTTTACGAGAAGAAATAACGCATCTTAAAAAATTAGCTTGTATTTCCTAAACAACACGTTGTACCTCGAAAAGATTTGGTTGTGGCATGTACGACTAAACGCGTAGCATCAAAAGAGAACCCACAGGAGAATTTTCTTTCGTCAAAATTCGTAAGAATACCACGTTTTAAGAAAATCCCGCATCATGCGAAATTATCTTGTTTTTCCTAAACAACATGTTGTAACTCGAAAAGCTTTGGTGTTGCTTGTATGTCTAAGCTTGTATCCTCTAAAGAGAACGCACAGGAGAGTTTTCCCTCTAAAGAATATGTAAGAATACCATGTTTTAGGAAATACAGTGTTGCAGAGTAAAGACAAATACGTATGTATTGGAAACACTTAAACTTTACGAGAAGAAATAAGGCATCGTAAAAAATTAGCTTGTATTTCCTAAACAACACATTGTACCTCGAAAAGATTTGGTTGTGGTGTGTACGTCTAAACGTGTAGCCTCAAAAGAGAACCGACAGGAGAATTTTCTTTCGTCAAAATTTGTCAGAATACCACGTTTTAAGGAAATCCCGCATCGTGCGAAATTATCTTGTTTTTCCTAAACAACATGTTGTAACTCGAAAAGCTTTGGTGTTGCGTGTATGTCTAAGCGTGTAGCCTCAAAAGAGAATGCACAGGAGAGTTTTCTCTCAAAAGAATATATAAGAATACCACGTTATAAGGAAATACAGTGTTGCAGAGTAAAGAAAAATACGTACGTATTGGAAACACTTAAACTTTATGAGAAGAAATAACACATCGTAACTAATTAGCTTGTATTTCCTAAACAACACGTTGTAACTCGAAAAGATTTGGTGTGGCGTGTACGTCTAAACGTGTAGCCTCAAAAGAGAACGCACAGGACAATTTTCACTCGAAAGAATATGTAAGAATACCACGTTATAAGGAAATACAGTGTTGCAGAGTAAAGACAAATACATACATATTGGAAACACTTAAACTTTATGAGAAGAAATAACGCATCTTACCAAATTAGCTTGTATTTCCTAAACAACACGTTGTACCTCGAAAAGTTTTGGTTGTGGCGTGTACGTCTAAACGTGTAGCCTCAAAAGAGAACCCACAGGAGAATTTTCTTTCTTCAAAATTTGTCCCAATACCATGTTTTAAGGAAATCCCGCATCGTGCAAAATTATCTTGTTTTTCCTAAACAACATGTTGTAACTCGAAAAGCTTTGGTGTTGCGTGTATGTCTAAGCGTGTAGCCTCAAAAGGGAACGCACAGGAGAGTTTTCTCTCTAAAGAATATGTAAGAATACCAAGTTATAAGGAATAAAGTGTTGGAGAGTAAAGAAAAATGCATACATTTTGGAAACACTTAAAATTTTTTAGAAGAAATAGCGCATCATACAAAATTAGCTTGTATTTCCTAAACAATACGTTGTACCACGAAAAGATATGGTGTGGCGTGTAAGTCTAAATGTGTAGCCTCAAAAGAGAACCCACAGGAGAATTTTCTTCCGTCAAAATTTGCCAGAATACCACGTTTTAAGGAAATCCCGCATCTTGCGAAATTATCTTGTTTTTCGCAAACAACATGTTGTAACTCGAAAAGCTTTGCTGTTGCATGTATATCTATGCTTGTAGCCTCAAAAGAGAACGCACAGTAGAGTTTTCCCTCGAAAGAATATGTAAGAATACCACGTTTTAGGAAATACAGTGTTGCAGAGTAAAGACAAATAAGTACGTATTGGAAACACTTAAACTTTTTGAGAAGAAATAACGCATCGTACAAAATTAGCTTGAATTTCCTAAACAACACGTTGTACCTCGAAAAGATTTGGTTGTGGCGTGTATGTCTAAACGTGTAGCCTCAAAAGAGAACCCACAGGAGAATTTTCGTCCGTCAAAATTTGTCAGAATACCACGTTTTAAGGAAATCCCGCATCATGCGAAATTATCTTGTTTTACCGAAACAAAACGTGGTAACTCGAAAAGCTTTGGTTTTGCGTGTATGTCTAAGCGTGTAGCCTCAAAAGAGAACTCACAGGAGAGTTTTCTCTCTAAAGAATATCTAAGAATACCATGTTTTAGGAAATACAGTGTTGCAGAGTAACTAATAATATGTACGTATTGGAAAAACTTAAACTTTACGAGAAGAAATAACGCATCGTACAAAATTATCTTGTATTTCCTAAACAACACGTTGTACCTTGAAAAGTTTTGGTGTGGCGTGTACGTCTAAACGTGTAGCCTCAAAAGAGAACCCACAGGAGAATTTTCTTTTGTCAAAATTTGTCAGAATACCACGTTTTAAGGAAAATCCGCATCGTGCGAAATTATCTTGTTTTTCCTAAACAACACGTTGTAACTGGAAAAGCTTTGGTGTTGCGTGTATGTCTAAGTATGTAGCCTCAAATGAGAATGCACAGGAGAGTTTTGTTTCGAAAGACTATGTAAGAATACCACGTTATAAGGAAATACAGTGTTGCAGAGTAAAGACAAATACATACGTATTGGAAACACTTAAACTTTAAGAGAAGAAATAACGCATCTTACAAAATTAGCTTGTATTTCCTAAACAACACGTTGTACCTCGAAAAGATTTGGTGTGGCGTGTACGTCTAAACATGTAGCTTCAAAAGAGAACGCACAGGAGAATTTTCTTTCTTCAAAATTTGTCAGAATACCACGTTTTAAGGAAATCCCGCATCGTGAGAAATTGTCTTGTTTTTCCTAAACAACACGTTGTAACTAGAAAATCTTAGGTCTTGCACGTATGTCTAAGCATGTAGCCTCAATAGAGAATGCACAGGAGAGTTTTCACTCGAAAGAATATGTAAGAATACCACGTTATAAGGAAATACAGTGTTGCAGAGTAAAGACAAATACATACATATTGGAAACACTTAAACTTTACGAGAAGAAAGAATGCATTGTACAAAATTAGCTTGTATTTCCTAAACAACACGTTGTACCTCGAAAAGTTTTGGTTGTGGCGTGTACTTCTAAACGTGTCGCCTCAAAAGGGAACCCACAGGAGAATTTTCTTTCTTCAAAATTTGTCCCAATACCACGTTTTAAGGAAGTCCCGCATCGTACAAAATTATCTTGTTTTTCCTAAACAACATGTTGTAACTTGAAAAGCTTTGGTGTTGCGTGTATGTCTAAGCATGTAGCCTCAAAAGAGAATTCACAGGAGAGTTTTCTCTCAAAAGAATATATAAGAATACCACGTTATAAGGAAATACAGTGTTGCAGAGTAAAGAAAAATACGTACGTATTGGAACCACTTAAACTTAATGAGAAGAAATAACACATCGTAACTAATTAGCTTGTATTTCCTAAACAACACGTTGTAAATCGAAAAGATTTGGTGTGGCGTGTGCGTCTAAACGTGTAGCCTCAAAAGAGAATGCACAGGAGAATTTTCACTCAAAAGAATATGTATGAATACCACGTTATAAGGAAATACAGTGTTGCAGAGTAAAGACAAGTACATACATATTGGAAACACTTAAACTTTATGAGAAGAAATAACGCTTCTTACAAAATTAGCTTGTATTTCCTAAACAACACGTTGTACCTCGAAAAGTTTTGGTTGTGGCGTGTACGTCTAAACGTGTAGCCTCAAAAGAGAACCCACAGGAGAATTTTCTTTCTTCAAAATTTGTCCCAATACCACGTTTTAAGGAAATCCCGCATCGTACAAAATTATCTTGTTTTTCCTAAACAACATGTTGTAACTCGAAAAGCTTTGGTGTTGCGTGTATGTCTAAGCATGTAGCCTCAAAAGGGAACGCACAGGAGAGTTTTCTCTCTAAAGAATATGTAAGAATACCAAGTTATAAGGAATAAAGTGTTGGAGAGTAAGAAAAATACTTACATTTTGGAAACACTTAAAATTTTTTAGAAGAAATAATGCATCATACAAAATTAGCTTGTATTTCCTAAACAACACGTTCTATGGCAAAAAGATTTGGTGTGGTGTGTAAGTCTAAACGTGTAGCCTCAAAAGAGAACCCACAGGAGAATTTTCTTTCGTCAAAATTCGTCAGAATACCACATTTTAAAGAAATCCCGCATCTTGCGAAATTATCTTGTTTTTCCTAAACAACATGTTGTAACTCGAAAAGGTTTGGTGTTGCCTGTATGTCTATGCTTGTAGCCTCAAAAGAGAACGCACAGGAGAGTTTTCCCTCGAAAGAATATGTAAGAATACCACGTTTTAGGAAATACAGTGTTGCAGAGTAAAGACAAATACGTACCTATTGGAAACACTTAAAGTTTACGAAAAGAAATAACGCATCGTAAAATATTAGCTTGTATTTCCTCAACAACACGTTGTACCTCGAAAAGATTTGGTGTGGCGTGTACGTCTAAACGTGTAGCCTCAAAAGAGAACCCACAAGAGAATTTTCTTTCGTCAAAATTTGTCAGAATACCATGTTTTAAGGAAATGCTGCATCTTGCGAAATTATTTTGTTTTTCCTAAACAACTCGTTGTAACTCGAAAAGCTTTGGTGTTGCGTGTATGTCTAAGCGTGTAGCCACAAAAGAGAACGCGCAGGAAAGTTTTCTCTCGAAAGAATATGTAAGAATACCACGTTATAAGGAAATACAGTGTTGCAGATTAAAGACAAATACATACGTATTGGAAACAATTAAACTTTACGAGAAGAAATAACACATTGTAAAAAATTAGCTTGTATTTCCAAAACAACACGTTGTAACTCGAAAAGATTTGGTGTGGCGTGCAAGTCTAAACGTGTAGCCTCAAAAGAGAACCCACAAGAGAATTTTCTTTCGTCAAAATTTGTCAGAATACCACATTTTAAGGAAATGCTGCATCTTGCGAAATTATCTTGTTTTTCCTAAACAACAAGTTGTAACTCGAAAAGCTTTGGTGTTGCGTGTATGTCTAAGCATGTAGCCACAAAAGAGAACGCGCAGGAGAGTTTTTCTCGAAAGAATATGTAAGAATACCACGTTATAAGGAAATACAGTGTTGCAGAGTAAAGACAAATACATACGTATTGGAAACAATTAAACTTTACGAGAAGAAATAACACATTGTAAAACATTAGCTTGTATTTCCTAAACAACACGTTTTAACTCAAAAATATTTGGTGTGGCATGTACGTCTAAACGTGTAGCCTCAAAAGAGAACGCACAGGAGAATTTTCTTTTGTCAGAATTTGACAGAATACCACGTTTTAAGGAAATCCCGCATTGTGCGAAATTATCTTGTTTTTCCTAAACAACACGTTGTAACTCGAAAGGCTTTGGTGTTGCGTGTATGTCTAAGCGTGTAGCCTCAAAAGAGAACACACAGGAGAGTTTTCACTCGAAAGAATATGTAAGAATACCATGTTATAAGGAAATACAGTGTTGCAGAGTAAAGACAAATACATCCATATTGGAAACACTTAAACTTTACGAGAAGAAATAATGCATCGTACAAAATTAGCTTGAATTTCCTAAACAACACGGTTACCCCGAAAAGATTTGGTTGTCGCGTGTACGTCTAAACGTGTAGCCTCAAAAGAGGACCCACAGGAGAATTTTCTTTCGTCAAAATTTGTCCCAATACCACTTTTTAAGGAAAACCCGTATCGTGCGAAATTATCTTGTTTTTCCTAAACAACAAGTTGTAACTCGAAATGCTTTGGTGTTGCCTGTATGTCTAAGCGTGTAGCCTCAAAAGCGAACACACAGGAGAGTTTTACCTCGAAAGAATATGTAAGAATACCACGTTATAAGGAAATACAGTATTGCAGTGTAAAGACAAATACTTACATATTGGAAACACTTAAACTTTACGAGAAGAAATAATGCATCGTACAATATTAGCTTGAATTTCCTAAACAACACGTTGTACCTCGAAAAGATTTGGTTGTGGCGTGTACGTCTAAACGTGTAGCCTCAAAATAGAATCCACAGGAGAATTTTCTTTCCTCAAAATTTGTCAGAATACCACGTTTTAAGGAAATCCCGCATCGTGCGAAATTATCTTGTTTTTCCTAAACAACACGTTGTAACTCGAAAGGCTTTGGTGTTGCGTGTATGTCTAAGCGTGTAGCCTCAAAAGAGAACACACAGGAGAGTTTTCACTCGAAAGAATATGTAAGAATACCATGTTATAAGGAAATACAGTGTTGCAGAGTAAAGACAAATACATCCATATTGGAAACACTTAAACTTTACGAGAAGAAATAATGCATCGTACAAAATTAGCTTGAATTTCCTAAACAACACGGTTACCCCGAAAAGATTTGGTTGTCGCGTGTACGTCTAAACGTGTAGCCTCAAAAGAGGACCCACAGGAGAATTTTCTTTCGTCAAAATTTGTCCCAATACCACTTTTTAAGGAAAACCCGTATCGTGCGAAATTATCTTGTTTTTCCTAAACAACAAGTTGTAACTCGAAATGCTTTGGTGTTGCCTGTATGTCTAAGCGTGTAGCCTCAAAAGCGAACACACAGGAGAGTTTTACCTCGAAAGAATATGTAAGAATACCACGTTATAAGGAAATACAGTATTGCAGTGTAAAGACAAATACTTACATATTGGAAACACTTAAACTTTACGAGAAGAAATAATGCATCGTACAATATTAGCTTGAATTTCCTAAACAACACGTTGTACCTCGAAAAGATTTGGTTGTGGCGTGTACGTCTAAACGTGTAGCCTCAAAATAGAATCCACAGGAGAATTTTCTTTCCTCAAAATTTGTCAGAATACCACGTTTTAAGGAAATCCCGCATCGTGCGAAATTATCTTGTTTTTCCTAAACAACACGTTGTAACTCGAAAGGCTTTGGTGTTGCGTGTATGTCTAAGCGTGTAGCCTCAAAAGAGAACACACAGGAGAGTTTTCACTCGAAAGAATATGTAAGAATACCATGTTATAAGGAAATACAGTGTTGCAGAGTAAAGACAAATACATCCATATTGGAAACACTTAAACTTTACGAGAAGAAATAATGCATCGTACAAAATTAGCTTGAATTTCCTAAACAACACGGTTACCCCGAAAAGATTTGGTTGTCGCGTGTACGTCTAAACGTGTAGCCTCAAAAGAGGACCCACAGGAGAATTTTCTTTCGTCAAAATTTGTCCCAATACCACTTTTTAAGGAAAACCCGTATCGTGCGAAATTATCTTGTTTTTCCTAAACAACAAGTTGTAACTCGAAATGCTTTGGTGTTGCCTGTATGTCTAAGCGTGTAGCCTCAAAAGCGAACACACAGGAGAGTTTTACCTCGAAAGAATATGTAAGAATACCACGTTATAAGGAAATACAGTATTGCAGTGTAAAGACAAATACTTACATATTGGAAACACTTAAACTTTACGAGAAGAAATAATGCATCGTACAATATTAGCTTGAATTTCCTAAACAACACGTTGTACCTCGAACAGATTTGGTTGTGGCGTGTACGTCTAAACGTGTAACCTCAAAAGAGAACCCACAGAAGAATTTTCTTTCGTCAAAATTGTCAGAATACAGCGATTTAAGGAAATCCCGCATTGTGCGATATTATCTTGTTTTTCCTAAACAACACGTTGTAACTCGAAAAACGTTGGTATTGCGTGTATGTCTAAGCATGTAGCCTCAAAAGAGAATGCACAGGAGAGTTTATTTAAGAAAGAATATGTAAGAATACCACGTTATAAGGAAATATATTTTTGCAGAGTAAAGACAAATACGCACGTATGGGAAACACTTAAACTTTAAGAGAAGAAATAAGGCATTGTACAAAATTAGCTTGTATTTCCTAAACAACACGTTGTACCTCGAAAAGATTTGGTGTGGCGTGTACGTCTAAACATGTAGCCTCAAAAGAGAACCCACAGGAGAATTTTCTTCGTCAAAATTTGTCAGAATACCACGTTTTAAGAAAATCCCGCATCGTGCGAAATTATCTTGTTTTTCCTAAACAACACGGTGTAACTCGAAAATCTTTGGTCTTGCGTGTATGTCTAAGCATGTAGCCTCAAAAGAGAACGCACAGGAGAGTTTCCTCTCGAAAGAATATGTAAGAATACCACGTAATAAGGAAATACAGTGTTGCAGACTAAAGACATATATGTACATATAGGAAACACTTAAACTTTACGAGAAGGAAGAACGCATCGTACAAAATTAGCTTGTATTTCCTAATCAACACGTTGTACCTCGAAAAGATTTGGTTGTGGCGTGTACGTCTAAACGTGTAGCCTCAAAAGAGAACCCACAGGAGAATTTTCTTTGTCAAAATTTGTCAGAATACCACGTTTTAAGGAAATCCCGCATTGTGCGAAATTATCTTGTTTTTCCTAAACAACAAGTTGTAACTCGAAAAGCTTTGGTGTTGTGTGTATGTCTAAGCTTGTAGCCTCAAAAGAGAACGCACAGGAGAGTTGTCCCTCGAAAGAATATGTAAGAATACCATGTTTTAGGAAATACAGTGTTGCAGAGTAAAGACAAATACGTACATATTGGAAACACTTAAACTTTACGAGAAGAAATAATGCATCGTACAAAATTAGCTTGTACTTCCTAAACAACACGTTGTACCTCGAAAAGATTTGGTTGTGGAATGTACGTCTAAACGTGTAGCCTCAAAAGAGAACCCACAGGAGAATTTTCTTTCATCAAAATTTGTCAGAATACCACGTTTTAAGGAAATCCCGCATTGTGCGAAATTATCTTGTTTTTCCTAAACAACATGTTGTAACTTGAAAAGCTTTGGTGTTGCGTGTATGTCTAAGCGTGTAGCCTCAAAAGAGAACGCACAGGAGAGTTTTCACTCGAAGGAATATGTAAGAATACCACGTTATAAGGAAATACAGTGTTGCAGAGTAAAGACAAATACATACATATTGGAAACACCTAAAATTTACGTGAGGAAATAACGCATCTTACAAAATTAGCTTGTATTTCCTAACCAACACGTTGTACCTCAAAAAGATTTCGTTGTGGCGTGTACGTCTAAACGTGTAGCATCAAAAGAGAACCCACAGGAGAATTTTCTTTCGTCAAAATTTGTCAGAATACCACGTTTTAAGGAAATCCCGCATCGTGCGAAATTATCTTGTTTTTCCTAAACAACATGTTGTAACTCGAAAAGCTTTGGTGTTGCTTGTATGTCTAAGCGTGTAGCCTCAAATGAGAACGCACAGGAGAGTTTTCTCTCGAAAGAATATGTAAGAATACCACGTTATAAGGAAATACAGTGTTGCAGATTAAAGACAAATACGTACGTATTGGAAACAATTAAACTTTACGAGAAGAAATAACACATTGTAAAAAATTAGCTTGTATTTCCTAAACAACACGTTGTACCTCGAAAAGATTTGGTGTGGCATGTACGTCTAAACGTGTAGCCTCAAAAGAGAATTTTCTTTCGTCAAAATTTGTCAGAATACCACGTTTTAAGGAAATGCTGCATCTTGCAAAATTATTTTGTTTTTCCTAAACAACTCGTTGTAACTCGAAAAGCTTTGGTGTTGCGTGTATGTCTAAGAGTGTAGCCACAAAAGAGAACGCGCAGGAGAGTTTTTCTCGAAAGAATATGTAAGAATACCACGTTATAAGGAAATACAGTGTTGCAGAGTAAAGACCGATACATACGTATTGGAAACAATTAAACTTTACGAGAAGAAATAACACATTGTAAAACATTAGCTTGTATTTCCTAAACAACACGCTGTACCTCGAAAAGATTTGGTGTGGCGTGTACGTCTAAACGTGTAGCCTCAAAAGAGAACGCACAGGAGAACTTTCTTTTGTCAGAATTTGACAGAATACCACGTTTTAAGGATATCCCGCATTGTGCGAAATTATCTTGTTTTTCCTAAACAACACGTTGTAACTCGAAAGGCTTTGGTGTTGTGTGTATTTCTAAGCGTGTAGCCTCAAAAGAGAATGCACAGGAGAGTTTTCACTCGAAAGAATATGTAAGAATACCATGTTATAAGGAAATACAGTGTTGCAGAGTAAAGATAAATACGTACGTATTGGGAACACTTAAAGTTTACGAGAAGAAATAACGCATCGTACAAAATTAGCTTGAATTTCCTAAACAACACGTTGTACCTCGAAAAGATTTGGTGTGGCATGTACGTCTAAACGTGTAGCCTCAAAAGAGAAACCACAAGAGAATTTTCTTTCGTCAAAATTTGTCAGAATACCACGTTTTAAGGAAATGCTGCATCTTGCGAAATTATCTTGTTTTTCCTAAACAACAAGTTGTAACTCGAAAAGCTTTGGTGTTGCGTGTATGTCTAAGCATGTAGCCACAAAAGAGAACGTGCAGGAGAGTTTTTCTCGAAAGAATATGTAAGAATACCACGTTATAAGGAAATACAGTGTTGCAGAGTAAAGACAAATACATACGTATTGGAAACAATTAAACTTTACGAGAAGAAATAACACATTGTAAAACATTAGCTTGTATTTCCTAAACAACACGTTTTAACTCAAAAATATTTGGTGTGGCATGTACGTCTAAACGTGTAGCCTCAAAAGAGAACGCACAGGAGAATTTTCTTTTGTCAGAATTTGACAGAATACCACGTTTTAAGGAAACCCCGCATTGTGCGAAATTATCTTGTTTTTCCTAAACAACACGTTGTAACTCGAAAGGCTTTGGTGTTGCGTGTATGTCTAAGCGTGTAGCCTCAAAAGAGAACACACAGGAGAGTTTTCACTCGAAAGAATATGTAAGAATACCACTTTATAAGGAAATATAGTGTTGCACAGTGAATACAAATACATACGTATTGGAAACATTTAAACTTTACGAGAAGAAATAACGCATCGTACAAAATTAGCTTGTATTTCCTAAACAACAGGTTGTACCTTGAAAAGATTTGTTGTGGCATGTACGTCTAAACCTGTAGCCTCAAAAGAGAACACTTTCATCAAAATTTGTCAGAATACCACGTTTTAAGGAAATCCCGCATGGTGCGAAATTATCTTGTTTTTCCTAAAAAACAGGTTGTAACTCAAAATGCTTTGGTGTTGCGTGTATGTCTAAGCGTGTAGCCTCAAAAGAGAACGCACAGGAGAGTTTTCTCTCGAAAGAATATGTAAGAATACCACGTTTTAGGAAATACAGTGTTACAGAATAAAGAGAAATACATACATATTGGAAACACTTAAAATTTACAAGAAGAAATAACGCATAATACAAAATTAGCTTATATTTCCTAAACAGCACGTTGTACCTCGAAAAGATTTGGTGTGTCGTGTACATCTAAACATGTAGCCTCAAAAGAGAACCCACAGGAGAATTTTCTTTCGTCAAAATTTGTCTCAATACCACGTATTAAGGAAATCCTGCATCGTGCAAAATTATCTTGTTTTTCCTAAACAGCACGTTGTAACTCCAAAAGCTTTGGTGTTGCGTGTATGTCTAAGCTTGTAGCCTCAAAAGAGAACGCACAGGAGAGTTTTCCCTCGAAAGAATATGTAAGAATACTACGTTTTAGGAAATACAGTGTTGCATAGTAAAGACAAATACGTACGTATTGGAAACACTTAAACTTTACGAGAAGAAATGATGCATCGGACAAAATTAGCTTGTATTTCCTAAACAACACGTTGTACCTCGAAAAGATTTGGTTGTGGCGTGTACGTCTAAATGTGTAGCCTCAAAATAGAACCCACAGGAGAATTTTCTTTCCTCAAAATTTGTCAGAATACCACGTTTTAAGGAAATCCCACATCGTGCGAAATTATCTTGTTTTTCCTAAACAACATGTTGTAACTTGAAAAGCTTTGGTGTTGCGTGTATGTCTAAGCGTGTAGCCTCAAAAGAGAACGCACAGGAGAGTTTTCACTCGAAGGAATATGTAAGAATACCACGTTATAAGGAAATACAGTGTTGCAGAGTAAAGACAAATACATACATATTGGAAACACCTAAAATTTACGTGAGGAAATAACGCATCTTACAAAATTAGCTTGTATTTCCTAACCAACACGTTGTACCTCAAAAAGATTTCGTTGTGGCGTGTACGTCTAAACGTGTAGCATCAAAAGAGAACCCACAGGAGAATTTTCTTTCGTCAAAATTTGTCAGAATACCACGTTTTAAGGAAATCCCGCATCGTGCGAAATTATCTTGTTTTTCCTAAACAACATGTTGTAACTCGAAAAGCTTTTGTGTTGCTTGTATGTCTAAGCGTGTATCCTCAAATGAGAACGCACAGGAGAGTTTTCTCTCGAAAGAATATGTAAGAATACCACGTTATAAGGAAATACAGTGTTGCAGATTAAAGACAAATACGTACGTATTGGAAACAATTAAACTTTACGAGAAGAAATAACACATTGTAAAAAATTAGCTTGTATTTCCTAAACAACACGTTGTACCTCGAAAAGATTTGGTGTGGCATGTACGTCTAAACGTGTAGCCTCAAAAGAGAATTTTCTTTCGTCAAAATTTGTCAGAATACCACGTTTTAAGGAAATGCTGCATCTTGCAAAATTATTTTGTTTTTCCTAAACAACTCGTTGTAACTCGAAAAGCTTTGGTGTTGCGTGTATGTCTAAGAGTGTAGCCACAAAAGAGAACGCGCAGGAGAGTTTTTCTCGAAAGAATATGTAAGAATACCACGTTATAAGGAAATACAGTGTTGCAGAGTAAAGACCGATACATACGTATTGGAAACAATTAAACTTTACGAGAAGAAATAACACATTGTAAAACATTAGCTTGTATTTCCTAAACAACACGCTGTACCTCGAAAAGATTTGGTGTGGCGTGTACGTCTAAACGTGTAGCCTCAAAAGAGAACGCACAGGAGAACTTTCTTTTGTCAGAATTTGACAGAATACCACGTTTTAAGGATATCCCGCATTGTGCGAAATTATCTTGTTTTTCCTAAACAACACGTTGTAACTCGAAAGGCTTTGGTGTTGTGTGTATTTCTAAGCGTGTAGCCTCAAAAGAGAATGCACAGGAGAGTTTTCACTCGAAAGAATATGTAAGAATACCATGTTATAAGGAAATACAGTGTTGCAGAGTAAAGATAAATACGTACGTATTGGGAACACTTAAAGTTTACGAGAAGAAATAACGCATCGTACAAAATTAGCTTGAATTTCCTAAACAACACGTTGTACCTCGAAAAGATTTGGTGTGGCATGTACGTCTAAACGTGTAGCCTCAAAAGAGAAACCACAAGAGAATTTTCTTTCGTCAAAATTTGTCAGAATACCACGTTTTAAGGAAATGCTGCATCTTGCGAAATTATCTTGTTTTTCCTAAACAACAAGTTGTAACTCGAAAAGCTTTGGTGTTGCGTGTATGTCTAAGCATGTAGCCACAAAAGAGAACGTGCAGGAGAGTTTTTTTCGAAAGAATATGTAAGAATACCACGTTATAAGGAAATACAGTGTTGCAGAGTAAAGACAAATACATACGTATTGGAAACAATTAAACTTTACGAGAAGAAATAACACATTGTAAAACATTAGCTTGTATTTCCTAAACAACACGTTTTAACTCAAAAATATTTGGTGTGGCATGTACGTCTAAACGTGTAGCCTCAAAAGAGAACGCACAGGAGAATTTTCTTTTGTCAGAATTTGACAGAATACCACGTTTTAAGGAAACCCCGCATTGTGCGAAATTATCTTGTTTTTCCTAAACAACACGTTGTAACTCGAAAGGCTTTGGTGTTGCGTGTATGTCTAAGCGTGTAGCCTCAAAAGAGAACACACAGGAGAGTTTTCACTCGAAAGAATATGTAAGAATACCACTTTATAAGGAAATATAGTGTTGCACAGTGAATACAAATACATACGTATTGGAAACATTTAAACTTTACGAGAAGAAATAACGCATCGTACAAAATTAGCTTGTATTTCCTAAACAACAGGTTGTACCTTGAAAAGATTTGTTGTGGCATGTACGTCTAAACCTGTAGCCTCAAAAGAGAACACTTTCATCAAAATTTGTCAGAATACCACGTTTTAAGGAAATCCCGCATGGTGCGAAATTATCTTGTTTTTCCTAAAAAACAGGTTGTAACTCAAAATGCTTTGGTGTTGCGTGTATGTCTAAGCGTGTAGCCTCAAAAGAGAACGCACAGGAGAGTTTTCTCTCGAAAGAATATGTAAGAATACCACGTTTTAGGAAATACAGTGTTACAGAATAAAGAGAAATACATACATATTGGAAACACTTAAAATTTACAAGAAGAAATAACGCATAATACAAAATTAGCTTATATTTCCTAAACAGCACGTTGTACCTCGAAAAGATTTGGTGTGTCGTGTACATCTAAACATGTAGCCTCAAAAGAGAACCCACAGGAGAATTTTCTTTCGTCAAAATTTGTCTCAATACCACGTATTAAGGAAATCCTGCATCGTGCAAAATTATCTTGTTTTTCCTAAACAGCACGTTGTAACTCCAAAAGCTTTGGTGTTGCGTGTATGTCTAAGCTTGTAGCCTCAAAAGAGAACGCACAGGAGAGTTTTCCCTCGAAAGAATATGTAAGAATACTACGTTTTAGGAAATACAGTGTTGCATAGTAAAGACAAATACGTACGTATTGGAAACACTTAAACTTTACGAGAAGAAATGATGCATCGGACAAAATTAGCTTGTATTTCCTAAACAACACGTTGTACCTCGAAAAGATTTGGTTGTGGCGTGTACGTCTAAATGTGTAGCCTCAAAATAGAACCCACAGGAGAATTTTCTTTCCTCAAAATTTGTCAGAATACCACGTTTTAAGGAAATCCCGCATCGTGCGAAATTATCTTGTTTTTTCTAAACAACACGTTGTAACTAGAAAAGCTTTAGTGTTGCGTGTATGTCTAAGCTTGTAGCCTCAAAAGATAACGCACAGGAGAGTTTTCCCTCGAAAGAATATGTAAGAATACCACGTTATAAGGAAATACAGTGTTGCAGAGTAAAGACAAATACGTACATATTGGAAACACTTAAACTTTACGAGAAGAAATAATGCATCGTACAAAATTAGCTTGTACTTCCTAAACAACACGTTGTACCTCGAAAAGATTTGGTTGTGGAATGTACGTCTAAACGTGTAGCCTCAAAAGAGAACCCACAGGAGAATTTTCTTTCATCAAAATTTGTCAGAATACCACGTTTTAAGGAAATCCCGCATTGTGCGAAATTATCTTGTTTTTCCTAAACAACACGTTGTAACTTGAAAAGCTTTGGTGTTGCGTGTATGTCTAAGCGTGTAGCCTCAAAAGAGAACGCACAGGAGAGTTTTCACTCGAAGGAATATGTAAGAATACCACGTTATAAGGAAATACAGTGTTGCAGAGTAAAGACAAATACATACATATTGGAAACACCTAAAATTTACGTGAGGAAATAACGCATCTTACAAAATTAGCTTGTATTTCCTAACCAACACGTTGTACCTCAAAAAGATTTCATTGTGGCGTGTACGTCTAAACGTGTAGCATCAAAAGAGAACCCACAGGAGAATTTTCTTTCGTCAAAATTTGTCAGAATACCACGTTTTAAGGAAATCCCGCATCGTGCGAAATTATCTTGTTTTTCCTAAACAACATGTTGTAACTCGAAAAGCTTTGGTGTTGCTTGTATGTCTAAGCGTGTAGCCTCAAATGAGAACGCACAGGAGAGTTTTCTCTCGAAAGAATATGTAAGAATACCACGTTATAAGGAAATACAGTGTTGCAGATTAAAGACAAATACGTACGTATTGGAAACAATTAAACTTTACGAGAAGAAATAACACATTGTAAAAAATTAGCTTGTATTTCCTAAACAACACGTTGTACCTCGAAAAGATTTGGTGTGGCATGTACGTCTAAACGTGTAGCCTCAAAAGAGAAACCACAAGAGAATTTTCTTTCGTCAAAATTTGTCAGAATACCACGTTTTAAGGAAATGCTGCATCTTGCAAAATTATTTTGTTTTTCCTAAACAACTCGTTGTAACTCGAAAAGCTTTGGTGTTGCGTGTATGTCTAAGAGTGTAGCCACAAAAGAGAACGCGCAGGAGAGTTTTTCTCTAAAGAATATGTAAGAATACCACGTTATAAGGAAATACAGTGTTGCAGAGTAAAGACCGATACATACGTATTGGAAACAATTAAACTTTACGAGAAGAAATAACACATTGTAAAACATTAGCTTGTATTTCCTAAACAACACGCTGTACCTCGAAAAGATTTGGTGTGGCGTGTACGTCTAAACGTGTAGCCTCAAAAGAGAACGCACAGGAGAACTTTCTTTTGTCAGAATTTGACAGAATACCACGTTTTAAGGATATCCCGCATTGTGCGAAATTATCTTGTTTTTCCTAAACAACACGTTGTAACTCGAAAGGCTTTGGTGTTGTGTGTATTTCTAAGCGTGTAGCCTCAAAAGAGAATGCACAGGAGAGTTTTCACTCGAAAGAATATGTAAGAATACCATGTTATAAGGAAATACAGTGTTGCAGAGTAAAGATAAATACGTACGTATTGGGAACACTTAAAGTTTACGAGAAGAAATAACGCATCGTACAAAATTAGCTTGAATTTCCTAAACAACACGTTGTACCTCGAAAAGATTTGGTGTGGCATGTACGTCTAAACGTGTAGCCTCAAAAGAGAAACCACAAGAGAATTTTCTTTCGTCAAAATTTGTCAGAATACCACGTTTTAAGGAAATGCTGCATCTTGCGAAATTATCTTGTTTTTCCTAAACAACAAGTTGTAACTCGAAAAGCTTTGGTGTTGCGTGTATGTCTAAGCATGTAGCCACAAAAGAGAACGTGCAGGAGAGTTTTTCTCGAAAGAATATGTAAGAATACCACGTTATAAGGAAATACAGTGTTGCAGAGTAAAGACAAATACATACGTATTGGAAACAATTAAACTTTACGAGAAGAAATAACACATTGTAAAACATTAGCTTGTATTTCCTAAACAACACGTTTTAACTCAAAAATATTTGGTGTGGCATGTACGTCTAAACGTGTAGCCTCAAAAGAGAACGCACAGGAGAATTTTCTTTTGTCAGAATTTGACAGAATACCACGTTTTAAGGAAACCCCGCATTGTGCGAAATTATCTTGTTTTTCCTAAACAACACGTTGTAACTCGAAAGGCTTTGGTGTTGCGTGTATGTCTAAGCGTGTAGCCTCAAAAGAGAACACACAGGAGAGTTTTCACTCGAAAGAATATGTAAGAATACCACTTTATAAGGAAATATAGTGTTGCACAGTGAATACAAATACATACGTATTGGAAACATTTAAACTTTACGAGAAGAAATAACGCATCGTACAAAATTAGCTTGTATTTCCTAAACAACAGGTTGTACCTTGAAAAGATTTGTTGTGGCATGTACGTCTAAACCTGTAGCCTCAAAAGAGAACACTTTCATCAAAATTTGTCAGAATACCACGTTTTAAGGAAATCCCGCATGGTGCTAAATTATCTTGTTTTTCCTAAAAAACAGGTTGTAACTCAAAATGCTTTGGTGTTGCGTGTATGTCTAAGCGTGTAGCCTCAAAAGAGAACGCACAGGAGAGTTTTCTCTCGAAAGAATATGTAAGAATACCACGTTTTAGGAAATACAGTGTTACAGAATAAAGAGAAATACATACATATTGGAAACACTTAAAATTTACAAGAAGAAATAACGCATAATACAAAATTAGCTTATATTTCCTAAACAGCACGTTGTACCTCGAAAAGATTTGGTGTGTCGTGTACATCTAAACATGTAGCCTCAAAAGAGAACCCACAGGAGAATTTTCTTTCGTCAAAATTTGTCTCAATACCACGTATTAAGGAAATCCTGCATCGTGCAAAATTATCTTGTTTTTCCTAAACAGCACGTTGTAACTCCAAAAGCTTTGGTGTTGCGTGTATGTCTAAGCTTGTAGCCTCAAAAGAGAACGCACAGGAGAGTTTTCCCTCGAAAGAATATGTAAGAATACTACGTTTTAGGAAATACAGTGTTGCATAGTAAAGACAAATACGTACGTATTGGAAACACTTAAACTTTACGAGAAGAAATGATGCATCGGACAAAATTAGCTTGTATTTCCTAAACAACACGTTGTACCTCGAAAAGATTTGGTTGTGGCGTGTACGTCTAAATGTGTAGCCTCAAAATAGAACCCACAGGAGAATTTTCTTTCCTCAAAATTTGTCAGAATACCACGTTTTAAGGAAATCCCGCATCGTGCGAAATTATCTTGTTTTTTCTAAACAACACGTTGTAACTAGAAAAGCTTTAGTGTTGCGTGTATGTCTAAGCTTGTAGCCTCAAAAGATAACGCACAGGAGAGTTTTCCCTCGAAAGAATATGTAAGAATACCACGTTATAAGGAAATACAGTGTTGCAGAGTAAAGACAAATACGTACATATTGGAAACACTTAAACTTTACGAGAAGAAATAATGCATCGTACAAAATTAGCTTGTACTTCCTAAACAACACGTTGTACCTCGAAAAGATTTGGTTGTGGAATGTACGTCTAAACGTGTAGCCTCAAAAGAGAACCCACAGGAGAATTTTCTTTCATCAAAATTTGTCAGAATACCACGTTTTAAGGAAATCCCGCATTGTGCGAAATTATCTTGTTTTTCCTAAACAACATGTTGTAACTTGAAAAGCTTTGGTGTTGCGTGTATGTCTAAGCGTGTAGCCTCAAAAGAGAACGCACAGGAGAGTTTTCACTCGAAGGAATATGTAAGAATACCACGTTATAAGGAAATACAGTGTTGCAGAGTAAAGACAAATACATACATATTGGAAACACCTAAAATTTACGTGAGGAAATAACGCATCTTACAAAATTAGCTTGTATTTCCTAACCAACACGTTGTACCTCAAAAAGATTTCGTTGTGGCGTGTACGTCTAAACGTGTAGCATCAAAAGAGAACCCACAGGAGAATTTTCTTTCGTCAAAATTTGTCAGAATACCACGTTTTAAGGAAATCCCGCATCGTGCGAAATTATCTTGTTTTTCCTAAACAACATGTTGTAACTCGAAAAGCTTTGGTGTTGCTTGTATGTCTAAGCGTGTAGCCTCAAATGAGAACGCACAGGAGAGTTTTCTCTCGAAAGAATATGTAAGAATACCACGTTATAAGGAAATACAGTGTTGCAGATTAAAGACAAATACGTACGTATTGGAAACAATTAAACTTTACGAGAAGAAATAACACATTGTAAAAAATTAGCTTGTATTTCCTAAACAACACGTTGTACCTCGAAAAGATTTGGTGTGGCATGTACGTCTAAACGTGTAGCCTCAAAAGAGAAACCACAAGAGAATTTTCTTTCGTCAAAATTTGTCAGAATACCACGTTTTAAGGAAATGCTGCATCTTGCAAAATTATTTTGTTTTTCCTAAACAACTCGTTGTAACTCGAAAAGCTTTGGTGTTGCGTGTATGTCTAAGAGTGTAGCCACAAAAGAGAACGCGCAGGAGAGTTTTTCTCTAAAGAATATGTAAGAATACCACGTTATAAGGAAATACAGTGTTGCAGAGTAAAGACCGATACATACGTATTGGAAACAATTAAACTTTACGAGAAGAAATAACACATTGTAAAACATTAGCTTGTATTTCCTAAACAACACGCTGTACCTCGAAAAGATTTGGTGTGGCGTGTACGTCTAAACGTGTAGCCTCAAAAGAGAACGCACAGGAGAACTTTCTTTTGTCAGAATTTGACAGAATACCACGTTTTAAGGATATCCCGCATTGTGCGAAATTATCTTGTTTTTCCTAAACAACACGTTGTAACTCGAAAGGCTTTGGTGTTGTGTGTATTTCTAAGCGTGTAGCCTCAAAAGAGAATGCACAGGAGAGTTTTCACTCGAAAGAATATGTAAGAATACCATGTTATAAGGAAATACAGTGTTGCAGAGTAAAGATAAATACGTACGTATTGGGAACACTTAAAGTTTACGAGAAGAAATAACGCATCGTACAAAATTAGCTTGAATTTCCTAAACAACACGTTGTACCTCGAAAAGATTTGGTGTGGCATGTACGTCTAAACGTGTAGCCTCAAAAGAGAAACCACAAGAGAATTTTCTTTCGTCAAAATTTGTCAGAATACCACGTTTTAAGGAAATGCTGCATCTTGCGAAATTATCTTGTTTTTCCTAAACAACAAGTTGTAACTCGAAAAGCTTTGGTGTTGCGTGTATGTCTAAGCATGTAGCCACAAAAGAGAACGTGCAGGAGAGTTTTTCTCGAAAGAATATGTAAGAATACCACGTTATAAGGAAATACAGTGTTGCAGAGTAAAGACAAATACATACGTATTGGAAACAATTAAACTTTACGAGAAGAAATAACACATTGTAAAACATTAGCTTGTATTTCCTAAACAACACGTTTTAACTCAAAAATATTTGGTGTGGCATGTACGTCTAAACGTGTAGCCTCAAAAGAGAACGCACAGGAGAATTTTCTTTTGTCAGAATTTGACAGAATACCACGTTTTAAGGAAACCCCGCATTGTGCGAAATTATCTTGTTTTTCCTAAACAACACGTTGTAACTCGAAAGGCTTTGGTGTTGCGTGTATGTCTAAGCGTGTAGCCTCAAAAGAGAACACACAGGAGAGTTTTCACTCGAAAGAATATGTAAGAATACCACTTTATAAGGAAATATAGTGTTGCACAGTGAATACAAATACATACGTATTGGAAACATTTAAACTTTACGAGAAGAAATAACGCATCGTACAAAATTAGCTTGTATTTCCTAAACAACAGGTTGTACCTTGAAAAGATTTGTTGTGGCATGTACGTCTAAACCTGTAGCCTCAAAAGAGAACACTTTCATCAAAATTTGTCAGAATACCACGTTTTAAGGAAATCCCGCATGGTGCGAAATTATCTTGTTTTTCCTAAAAAACAGGTTGTAACTCAAAATGCTTTGGTGTTGCGTGTATGTCTAAGCGTGTAGCCTCAAAAGAGAACGCACAGGAGAGTTTTCTCTCGAAAGAATATGTAAGAATACCACGTTTTAGGAAATACAGTGTTACAGAATAAAGAGAAATACATACATATTGGAAACACTTAAAATTTACAAGAAGAAATAACGCATAATACAAAATTAGCTTATATTTCCTAAACAGCACGTTGTACCTCGAAAAGATTTGGTGTGTCGTGTACATCTAAACATGTAGCCTCAAAAGAGAACCCACAGGAGAATTTTCTTTCGTCAAAATTTGTCTCAATACCACGTATTAAGGAAATCCTGCATCGTGCAAAATTATCTTGTTTTTCCTAAACAGCACGTTGTAACTCCAAAAGCTTTGGTGTTGCGTGTATGTCTAAGCTTGTAGCCTCAAAAGAGAACGCACAGGAGAGTTTTCCCTCGAAAGAATATGTAAGAATACTACGTTTTAGGAAATACAGTGTTGCATAGTAAAGACAAATACGTACGTATTGGAAACACTTAAACTTTACGAGAAGAAATGATGCATCGGACAAAATTAGCTTGTATTTCCTAAACAACACGTTGTACCTCGAAAAGATTTGGTTGTGGCGTGTACGTCTAAATGTGTAGCCTCAAAATAGAACCCACAGGAGAATTTTCTTTCCTCAAAATTTGTCAGAATACCACGTTTTAAGGAAATCCCGCATCGTGCGAAATTATCTTGTTTTTTCTAAACAACACGTTGTAACTAGAAAAGCTTTAGTGTTGCGTGTATGTCTAAGCTTGTAGCCTGAAAAGAGAACGCACAGGAGAGTTTTCCCTCGAAAGAATATGTAAGAATACTACGTTTTAGGAAATACAGTGTTGCAGTGTAAAGACAAATACGTACGTATTGGAAACACTTAAACTTTAGGAGGAGAAATAAAGCATCGTACACAATTAGCTTGTATTTCCTAAACAACACGTTGTACCTCGAAAAAATTTGGTTGTGGCGTGTACGTCTAAACGTGTAGCCTCAAAAGAGAACCCACAGGAGAATTTTCTTTCGTCAAAACTTGTCAGAATAACACGTTTTAAGGAAATCCCGCAGTTTGGGAAATTATCTTGTTTTTCCTAGACAACACGTTGTAACTCGAAAAGGTTTGGTGTTGCGTGTATGTCTAAGCTTGTAGCCTCAAAAGAGAACGCACAGGACAGTTTTCCCTCGAAACAATATGTAAGAATACCACGTTTTAGGAAATACAGTGTTGCAGAGTAAAGACAAATACATAACATATTGGAAACACTTAAAATTTACGGGTAGAAATAACGTATCGTACAAAATTAGCTTGTATTTCCTAAAAAAAACATTGTACCTCGAAAGGATTTGGTTGTGGCGTGTATGTCTAAACGTGTAACCTCAAAAGAGAACTGACAGAAGAATTTTCTTTCGTCAAAATTGGTCAGAATACCACGTTTTAATGAAATCCCTCATTGTGCGAAATTATCTTGTTTTTCCTAAACAGCACGTTGTAACTCGAATAGCTTTGGTGTTGCGTGTATGTCTAAGCTTGTAGCCTCAAAAGAGAACGCACAAGAGAGTTTTCCCTCGAAAGAATATGTAAGAATACCACTTTATAAGGAAATACAGTGTTGCAGAGTAAAGACAAATACGTACGTATTGGAAACACTCAAACTTTAAGAGAAGAAATGATGCATCGTACAAAATTAGCTTGTATTTCCTAAACAACACGTTGTACCTCGAAAAGATTTGGTTGGGGCATGTACGTCTAAACGTGTAGCCTCAAAATAGAATCCACAGCAGAATTTTCTTTCATCAAAATTTGTCAGAATACCACGTTTTAAGGAAATCCCGCATCGTGCGAAATTATCTTGTTTTTTCTAAAGAACACATTGTAACTAGATAAGCTTTGGTGTTGTGTGTATGTCTAAGCTTGTAGCCTCAAAAGAGAACGCACAGGAGAGTTTTCCCTCGAAAGAATATGTAATAATACCACGTTTTAGGAAATACAGTGTTGCAGAGTTAAGACAAATATGTACGTATTGGAAACACTTAAACTTTACGAGAAAAAATAACGCATCGTACATAATTAGCTTGTATTTCCTAAACAACACGTTGTACCTCGAAAAGATTTGGTGTGGCATGTACGTCTAAACGTGTAGCCTCAAAAGAGAACCCACAGGAAAATTTTCTTTCGTTAAAATTTGTCAGAATACCACGTTTTAAGGAAATCCCGCATCGTGCGAAATTATCTTGTTTTTCCTAAACAACACGTTGTAACTCCAAAAGCTTTGGTCTTGCGTGTATGTCTAAGCGTGTAGCCTCAAAAGAGAACGCACAGGAGAGTTTTAACTCGAAAGAATATGTAAGAATACCACGTTATAAGGAAATTCAGTGTTGAAGAATAAAGACCAATACATACGTATTGGAAACACTTATACTTTAAGAGGAGAAATAACGCATCGTACAAAATTTGCTTGTATTTCCTAAACAACACTTTGTACCTCGAAAAGATTTGGTTGTGGCATGTATGTCTAAATATGTAGCCTCAAAAGAGAACCCACAGGAGAATTTTCTTTCGTCAAAATTTGTCAGAATACCACGTTTTAAGGAAATCCCACATCGTGCGAAATTGTCTTGTTTTTCCTAAACAACACGTTGTAACTCGAAAAGCTTTGGTGTTGTGTGTATGTCAAACTTGTAGCCTCAAAAGAGAACGCACAGGAGAGTTTTCCCTCAAAAGAATATGTAAGAATACTACGTTTTAGGAAATACAGTGTTGCATAGTAAAGACAAATACGTATGTATTGGAAACACTTAAACTTTACGAGAAGAAATGATGCATCGGACAAAATTAGCTTGTATTTCCTAAACAACACGTTGTACCTCGAAAAGATTTGGTTGTGGCGTGTACGTCTAAACGTGTAGCCTCAAAATAGAATCCACAGGAGAATTTTCTTTCCTCAAAATTTGTCAGAATACCACGTTTTAAGGAAATCCCGCATCGTGCGAAATTATCTTGTTTTTTCTAAACAACACGTTGTAACTAGAAAAGCTTTGGTGTTGCGTGTATGTCTAAGCTTGTAGCCTGAAAAGAGAACGCACAGGAGAGTTTTCCCTCGAAAGAATATGTAAGAATACTACATTTTAGGAAATACAGTGTTGCAGTGTAAAGACAAATACGTACATATTGGAAACACTTAAACTTTAGGAGGAGAAATAAAGCATCGTACACAATTAGCTTGTATTTCCTAAACAACACGTTGTACCTCGAAAAAATTTGGTTGTGGCGTGTACGTCTAAACGTGTAGCCTCAAAAGAGAACCCACAGGAGAATTTTCTTTCGTCAAAATTTGTCAGAATAACACGTTTTAAGGAAATCCCGCATTTTGGGAAAATATCTTGTTTTTCCTAGACAACACGTTGTAACTCGAAAAGGTTTGGTGTTGCGTGTATGTCTAAGCTTGTAGCCTCAAAAGAGAACGCACAGGACAGTTTTCCCTCGAAACAATATGTAAGAATACCACGTTTTAGGAAATACAGTGTTGCAGAGTAAAGACAAATACATACATATTGGAAACACTTAAAATTTATGGGTAGAAATAACGTATCGTACAAAATTAGCTTGTATTTCCTAAACAACACATTGTACCTCGAAAGGATTTGGTTGTGGCGTGTATGTCTAAACGTGTAACCTCAAAAGAGAACCGACAGAAGAATTTTCTTTCGTCAAAATTGGTCAGAATACCACGTTTTAAGGAAATCCCTCATTGTGCGAAATTATCTTGTTTTTCCTAAACAGCACGTTGTAACTCGAATAGCTTTGGTGTTGCGTGTATGTCTAAGCTTGTAGCCTCAAAAGAGAACGCACAAGAGAGTTTTCCCTCGAAAGAATATGTAAGAATACCACTTTATAAGGAAATACAGTGTTGCAGAGTAAAGACAAATACGTACGTATTGGAAACACTCAAACTTTAAGAGAAGAAATGATGCATCGTACAAAATTAGCTTGTATTTCCTAAACAACACGTTGTACCTCGAAAAGATTTGGTTGGGGCGTGTACGTCTAAACGTGTAGCCTCAAAATAGAATCCACAGGAGAATTTTCTTTCATCAATATTTGTCAGAATACCACGTTTTAAGGAAATCCCGCATCGTGCGAAATTATCTTGTTTTTCCTAAAGAACACATTGTAACTAGATAAGCTTTGGTGTTGTGTGTATGTCTAAGCTTGTAGCCTCAAAAGAGAACGCACAGGAGAGTTTTCCCTCGAAAGAATATGTAATAATACCACGTTTTAGGAAATACAGTGTTGCAGAGTAAAGACAAATATGTATGTATTGGAAACACTTAAACTTTACGAGAAGAAATAACGCATCGTACAAAATTAGCTTGTATTTCCTAAACAACACGTTGTACCTCAAAAAGATTTGGTGTGGCATGTACGTCTAAACATGTAGCCTCAAAAGAGAACCCACAGTAAAATTTTCTTTCGTCAAAATTTGTCTGAATACCACGTTTTAAGGAAATCTCGCATCGTGCGAAATTGTCTTGTTTTTCCTAAACAACACGTTGTAACTCCAAAAGCTTTGGTCTTGCGTGTATGTCTAAGCGTGTAGCCTCAAAAGAGAACGCACAGGAGAGTTTTCACTCGAAAGAATATGTAAGAATAACATGTTATAAGGAAATACAATGTTGAAGAGTAAAGACCAATACATAAGTATTGGAAACACTTATACTTTAAGAGGAGAAATAACGCATCGTACAAAATTTGCTTGTATTTCTTAAACAACACTTTGTACCTCGAAAAGATTTGGTTGTGGCGTGTATGTCTAAATATGTAGCCTCAAAAGAGAATCCACAGGAGAATTTTCTTTCATCAAAATTTGTCCCAATACCACGTATTAAGGAAATCCCGCATCGTGCGAAATTATCTTGTTTTTCCTAAACAGCACGTTGTAACTCGAAAAGCTTTGGTGTTGCGTGTATGTCAAACTTGTAGCCTCAAAAGAGAACGCACAGGAGAGTTTTCCCTCAAAAGAATATGTAAGAATACTACGTTTTAGGAAATACAGTGTTGCATAGTAAAGACAAATACGTACGTATTGGAAACACTTAAACTTTACGAGAAGAAATGATGCATCGGACAAAATTAGCTTGTATTTCCTAAACAACACGTTGTACCTCGAAAAGATTTGGTTGTGGCGTGTACGTCTAAACGTGTAGCCTCAAAATAGAACCCACAAGAGAATTTTCTTTCCTCAAAATTTGTCAGAATACCACGTTTTAAGGAAATCCCGCATCGTGCAAAATTATCTTGTTTTTTCTAAACAACACGTTGTAACTAGAAAAGCTTTGGTGTTGCGTGCATGTCTAAGCATGTAGCCTCAAAAGGGAACGCACAGGAGAGTTTTCTCGCGAAAGATTATGTAAGAATACCACGTTATAAGGAAATACAATGTTGCAGAGTAAAGACAAATACATGCATATTGGAAACACTTAAACTTTACGAGAAGAAATAACGCATCGTACAAAATTAGCTTATATTTCCTAACCAACACAATGTACCTCGAACAGATTTGGTGTGGCATGTACGTCTAAACGTGTAGCCTCAAAAGAGAACCCACAGTAAAATTTTCTTTCGTCAAAATTTGTCTGAATACCACGTTTTAAGGAAATCTCGCATCGTGCGAAATTGTCTTGTTTTTCCTAAACAACACGTTGTAACTCGAAAAGCTTTGGTCTTGCGTGTATGTCTAAGCGTGTAGCCTCAAAAGAGAACGCACAGGAGAGTTTTCACTCGAAAGAATATGTAAGAATACCACGTTATAAGGAAATACAGTGTTGCAGAGTAAAGACCAATACATACTTATTGGAAACACTTAAACTTTAAGAGGAGAAATAACGCATCGTTCAAAATTTGCTTGTATTTCCTAAACAACACTTTGTACCTCGAAAAGATTTGGTTGTGGCGTGTACGTCTAAATGTGTAGCCTCAAAAGAGAACCCACAGGAGAATTTTCTTTCGTCAAAATTTGTCCCAATACCATGTTTTAAGGAAATCCCGCATCATGCGAAATTATCTTGTTTTTCCTAGACAACACATTGTAACACGAAAAGCTTTGGTGTTGCGTGTATGTCTAAGCTTGTAGCCCCAAAGGAGAACGCACACGAGAGTTTTCCCTCGAAAGAATATGTAAGAATACCATGTTTTAGGAAATACAGTGTTGCAGAGTAAAGACAAATACGTACATATTGGAAACACTTAAACTTTATGAGAAGAAATAATGCATCATACAAAATTAACTTGTATTTCCTAAACAACATGTTGTACCTCGAAAAGATTTGGTTGTGGCGTGTACGTCTAAACGTGTAACCTCAAAAGAGAACCCACAGGAGAATTTTCTTTCGTCAAAATTTTTCAGAATACCACGTTTTAAGGAAATCCTGCATCGTGCGAAATTATCTTGTTTTTCCTAAACAACACGTTGTAACTCGGAAATCTTTGGTGTTGCGAGGATGTCTAAGCATGTAGCCTCATAAAGGAACTCACAGGAGAGTTTTCTCTCGGAAGAATATGTAAGAATACCGCGTTATAAGGAAATACAATGTTGCAGAGTAAAGACAAATACATATGTATTGGAAACACATAAACTTTATGAGAAGAAATAACGCATCATACAAAATTAGCTTGTATATCCTAAACAACACGTTGTATCTCGAAAAGATTTGGTGTGGCGTGTATGTTTAAACGTGTAGCCTCAAAAGAGAACCCACAGGAGAATTTTCTTTCGTCAAAATTTGTCAGAACACCACGTTTTAAGGAAATCCCAAATCGTGCGAAATTATCTTGTTTTTCCTAAACAACATATTGTAACTCGAAAAGCTTTGGTGTTGCGTGTATGTCTAAGCGTGTAGCCTCAAAGGAGAACGCACAGGAGAGTTTTCTCTTGAAAGAATATGTAAGAATACCATGTTTTAGGAAATACAGTGTTGCAGAGTAAACACAAATACGTACGTATTAGAAATACTTAAAATTTACGAGTAGAAATAACGCATCATAAAAAATTATCTTGTTTTTCCTAAACAACACGTTGTAACTTGAAAAGATTTGCTGTTGCGTGTATGTCTAAACGTGTAGCCTCAAAAGAGAACCCACAGGTTCATTTTCTCTCGAAAAATATGTCAGAGTACCACGTTTTAAGGAAATCCCGCATCGTGCGAAATTATCTTGTTTTTCCTAAACAGTACATTGTAACTAGAATAGCTTTGGTGTTGCGTGTATTTCTAAGCATGTAGCCTCAAAAGTGAACACACAGGAGAGTTTTCTCTCAAAAGAATATGTAAGAATACCACGTTATAAGGAAATACAGTGTTGCAGAGTAAACACAAATACGTACATATTAGAAATACTTAAACTTTACAAGAAGAAATAACACATCGTACAAAATTATCTTGTATTTCTTAAACAACACGTTGTAACTCGAAAAGCTTCGGTGTTGTGTGTATGTCTAAGCATGTAGCCTCAAAAGAGAATGCACAGGAGACTTTTCTCTCGAAAGAATATGTAAGAATACTACGTTATAAGGAAATAAGTGTTGCAGAGTAAAGACAAGTACGTACATATTAGAAATACTTAAATTTTATGAGAAGAAATAACACATCGTACAAAATTATCTTGTATTTCCTAAACAACACATTGTTACTCGAAAACATTTGGTGTTGCGTGTATGTCTAAACATGTAGCCTCAATAGAGAACCCACAGGAGTATTTTCTCTCGAAAAAATATGTCAGATTACCACGTTTTAAGGAAATCCCGCATCATGCGAAATTATCTTGTTTTTCCTAAACAACACGTTGTAACTCGAAAAGCTTTGGTGTTGCCTGTATGCCTAAGCGTGTAGCTTCAAAAGAGAATGCACAGGAGAGTTTTCTTTTGAAAGAATATGTAAGGATACCACGTTATAAGGAAATACAGTGTTGCAGAGTAAAGACAAATACTTACGTATTAGAAATACTTACACTTTACGAGTAGAAATAACGCATCTTACAAAATTATCTTGTATTTCCCAAACAAAACGTTGTAACTCAAAAAGATTGGTGTTGCGTGTATGTCTAAACGTGTAGCCTCCAAAGAGAACACACAGGAGAGTTTTTGCTCGAAAAATATGTCAGAATACCACGTTTTAAGGAAATCCCGCATCATGCAAAATTATCTTGTTTTTTGTAAACAACACCTTTTAACTCGAAAAGCTTTGGTGTTGCCTGTATGTCTAAGCATGTAGCCTCAAAAGAGAACACACAGGAGAGTTTTCTCTCGAAAAAATATGTCAGAATACCACGTTTAAGAAAATCCCGCATCGTGCGAAATTACCTTTTTTTTTTCCTAAACAACTTGTAACTCGAAAATCATTGGTGTTGCGTTTGTGTCTAAGCCTGCAGCCTCAAAAGAGAACGCACAGGAGAGGTTTCTCTCGAAAGAATATGTAAGATTTCCACGTATAGGGAAATACAGTGTTGCAAAGAAAAGACAAATGCATACGTATTGGAAATATTTAAACTTTACGAGAAGAAATAATGCATCGTGCAAAATTATCTTGTTTTTCCTAAACAACACGTTGTAACTGGAAAAGATTTTGTTTTGCGTGTATGTCTAAGCGTGTAGCCTCAAAAGAGAACACACAGGAGAGTTTTCTCTCAAAAGAATATGTAAGAATACCATGTTTTAAGGAAATCCCGCATCGTGTGAAATTATCTTGTTTTTCCTAAACAATACGTTGTAACTCGAAAAGCTTTGGTGTTACCTTTATGTCTAAGCGTGTAGCCTCAAAAGAAAATGCACAGGAGAGTTTTCTCTCGAAAGAATATGTAAGAATACCATGTTATTAGGAAATACATTGTTGCAGAGTAAAGACAAATACGTACTTATTAGAATTAATTAAACTTTACGAGAAAAAATAACGCATCATACAAAATTATCTTGTATTTCCTAAAAAAAAGTTGTAACTCGAAAAGCTTTGGTGTTGCTTGTATGTCCCAGCGTGTAGCCTCAAAGGAGAACGCACAGGAGAATTTTCTCTCGAAAAAAAAAAGTCGGAATACCACGTTTTAAGGAAATCCTTCATCGTGCAAAATTATCTTGTTTTTCCTAAACAACATGTTGTAACTCGAAAAGCTTTGGTGTTGCTTGTATGTCTCAGTGTGTAGCCTCAAAAAAGAACGCACAGGAGAGTTTTCTCTCGAAAAAATATGTCATAATACCACGTTGTAAGAAAATCCCGCATCGTGCGAAATTATCTTGTTTTTCTTAAACAACACGTTGTAACTCGAAAAGCTTTGGTGTTGCGTGTATGTCTAAGCTTGTAGCCTCAAAAGAGACCGCACAGGAGAGTTTTCACTCGAAAGAATATGTAAGAATACGACGTTATAAGGAAATAAGTGTTGCAGAGTAAAGACAAGTACGTACATATTAGAAATACTTAAATTTTATGAGAAGAAATAACACATCGTACAAAATTATCTTGTATTTCCTAAACAACACGTTGTAACTCGAAAAGCTTTGGTGTTGCTTGTATGTCCCAGCATGTAGCCTCAAAAGAGAATGCACAGGAGAATTTTCTCTCGAAAAAAAATGTCAGAATACCACGTTTTAAGGAAATCCTGCATCGTGAGAAATTATCTTGTTTTTCCTAATCAAGTTGTTGTAACTCAAAAAGCTTTGGTGTTCAGTTTTTGTACAAGCATGCAGCCTCAAAAGAGAATGCGCAGGAGAGTTTTCTCTCAAAAGAATATGTAAGAACACCACGTTTTAAGGAAATATAGTGTTGCAGAGTAAATACAAATACGTACGTATTGGAAATACTTAAAGTTTACAAGAAGAAATAACGCATCGTGCAAAATTATCTTGTTTTTCCTAAACAACATGTTGTAACTCGAAAATCTTTGGTATTGCGTGTATGTCTAAGCGTGTAGCCTCAAATGAGAACGAACAGAAGAGTTTTCTCTGGAAAGAATATGTAAGAATGCCACGTTATAAGGAAATACACTGTTGTACAGTAAAGACAAATACGTACGTATTAGAAATACTTAAACTCTACGAGAATAAATAACGCATCCTGCAATATTATCTTGTTTTTCATAAACAACACGTTCTTACATAAAGAGATTTGGTGTTGCTTGTATGTATAAACGTGTAGCCTCAAAAGAGAAGCCACAGGAGAATGTTCTCTCGACAAAATATGTCAGAATACCACGTTTTAAGGAAATCCCGCATCTTGCGAAATTATTTTGTATTTCCTAAACAACATGTTGTAACTCCAAAAGATTTGGTGTTGCATGTATGTCTAAGCATGTAGCCTCAAAAGAGAACGCATAGGAGAGTTTTCTCTCGAAAGAATATGTAAGAATACCACGTTATAAGGAAATACAGTGTTGCAGAGTAACGACAAATACATACATTTTAGAAATACTTAAACTTTACGAGAGGAAATAAAGCATCATACAAAATTATCTTGTATTTCCTAAACAACACGTTGTAACTCGAAAAGTTTTGGTGTTGCGTGTATGTCTAAGCATGTAGCCTCAAAAGAGAACGCACAGGAGAGTTTTCTCTTGAAAAAATATGTCAGAATACCACGTTTTAAGAAAATCCCACATCGTGCGAAATTATCTTTTTTTTTCCTAAACAACTTGTTGTAACTCGAAAATCTTTGGTATTGCGTTTTTGTTTAAGCCTAGAGCCTCAAAAGAGAACGCACAGGAGAGGTTTCTCTTGAAAGAATAGGTAAGAATACCACGTTATAAGGAAATACAGTGTTGCAGAGTAAAGACAAATACATACTTACTGGAAATACTTAAACTTTACGAGAAGAAATAACACATCGTGCAAAATTATCTTGTTTTTCCTAAACAACACGTTGTAACTCGAAAAGATTTTGTGTTGAGTCTATGTCTAAGCGTGTGGCCTCAAAAGAGATCGCAGAGGAGATTTTTCTCTCGAAAAAAATATGTCAGAATACCACGTTGTAAGGAAATCCCGCATCGTGTGAAATTATCTTGTTTTTCTTAAACAACACGTTGTAACTCGAAAAGCTTTGGTGTTGCGTGTATGTCTAAGCGTGTAGCCTCAAAAGAGAATGCACAGGAGAGTTTTCTCTCAAAAGAATATGCAAGAATACCACGTTATAAGGAAATATAGTGTTGCATAGTAAAGACAAATATGTACGTATTGGAAATACTTAAACTTTACCAGAAGAAATAACGCATTGTGCAAAATGATCTTGTTTTTCCTAAGCAACACGTTTTAACTCGAAAAGCTTTGGTGTTGCGTGTATGTCTAAGCGTGTAACCTCTAAAGAGAACGCAGAGGAGAGTTTTCTCTCGAAAGATTATGTAAGAATACCAGGTTATAAGGAAATATAGTGTTTCAGAGTAAAGACAAATACTTATGTAATTGAAATACTTAAACTTTACCAGAATACTTAAACTTACCACGTTATAAGGAAAAACGGTGTTGCAGAGTAAAGACAAATACATACTTATTAGAAATACCTAAACTTTATGAGAAGAAATAACGCATCGTGCGAAATTATCTTGTTTTTCTTAAACAGCACGTTGTAACTCGAAAAGCTTTGGTGTTGCGTGTACGTCTAAGCATTTAGCCTCAAAAGAGAAGGCACAGGAGAGTTTTCTCTAGAAAGAATATGTAAGAATACCACGTTATAAGGAAATACAGTGTTGCAGAATAAAGACAAATATGTATATATTAGAAATACTTAAACTTTACTAGAAGAAATAACGCATCATACAAAATTATCTTGTATTTACTTAACAACACGTTGTATCACGAAATGATTTGGTGTTGCATGTATGTCTAAACGTGTAGCCTCAAAAGAGAATCCACAGGAGAATTTTCTCTCAAAAAATATGTCAGAATACCACGTTTTAAGGAAATCCTTCTTCGTGCGAAATTATCTTGTTTTCCTAAACAAAATGATGTAACTCGAAAATCTTTGGTGTTGCTTGTATGTCTCAGCATGTAGCCTCAAAAGAGAATGCACAGGAGAGTTTTCTCTCGAAAAATGTATCAGAATACCACGTTTTAAGGAAATCCTACATCGTGCGAAATTATCTTTTTTTTCTTCAACAACTTGTTGTAACTCGAAAAGCTTTGGTGTTGCATGTATGTCTAAGAGTGTAGCCTCAAAAGAGAACGTACAGTAGAGTTTTCTCTTGAAAAAATATGTCAGAATACCACGTTTTAAGGAAATCCCACATCGTGTGAAATTATCTTCTTTTTCCTAAACAACTTGTTGTAACTCGAAAAGCTTTGGTGTTGCATATATTTCTAAGCGTGCAGCCTCAAAAGTGAACTCACAGAAGAGTTTTGGCTCAAAAGAATATGTAAGAATCCCACGTTATAAGGAAATACAGTGTTGCAGAGTAAAGACAAATACCTACTTATTGGAAATACTTAAACTTTACGAGAAGAAATAACGAATTGTGCAAAATTATCTTGGTTTTCCTGTACAACACATTGTAACTTGAAAAGCTTTGGTGTTGCGTGTATGTCTAAGCGTGTAGCCTCAAAAGAGAACGGACAGGAGAATTTTCTCTTGAAAGAATATGTAAGAATACCACGTTATAAGGAAATACAGTGTTGCAGAGTAAAGACAAATATGTGCTTATTAGAAATACTTAAACTTTATGAGAAGAAATAAAGCATCGTGCAAATTTATCTTGTTTTTCCTAAACAACACGTTTTAATTAGAAAAGCTGTGGCGTTGCATGTATGTCTAAGTGTGTAGCCTCAATAGAGAACACACAGGAGAGTTTTCTCTCCAAAGAATATGTAAGAATACCACGTTTTAAGGAAATCCCGCATCTTGCGAAATTATCTTGTTTTTTCTAAATAACACATTGTATCTCGAAATGCTTTGGTGTTGCGTGTATGTCTAAGCATGCAGCCTCAAAAGAGAACGCACAGGAGAGTTTTCTCTCGAAAGAATATGTAAGAATATCTCGATATGCTTTGGTGTTGCTTGTATGTCTCAGCATGTAGCCTCAAAATAGAATGCACAAGAGAGTTTTCTCTCGAAAAAATATGTCAGAATACCACGTTTTAAGGAAATCCCGCATCGGACGAAATTATTTTTTTTCTCTTAAACAACTTGTAACTCGAAAAGCTTTGGTGTTGCGTTTGTGTCTAAGCGTGCAGCCTCAAAAGAAAACACACAGGAGAGTTTTCTCTCAAAAAAATATGTAAGAAAGCCAGGTTATAAGGAAATACAGTGTTGCAGAATAAAGACGAATACATACTTATTAGATATACTTAAACTTTACGAGAAGAAATAATGCATCTTGCAAAATTATCTTGTTTTTCCTAAACAACATGTTGTAACTCGAAAAGCTTTTGTATTGGGTGTATGTCTAAGCCTGTAGCCTCAAAAGAGAACGCACAGGAGAGTTTTCTCTCGAAAAATATGTCAGAATACCGCGTTTTAAGGAAATCCTGCATCGTGCGAAATTATCTTGTTTTTCCTAAACAACACGTTGTAACTCAAAAAGCTTTGGTGTTGCTTGTATGTCTCAGCATGTAGCCTCAAAAGAGAATGCACAAGAGAGTTTTCTCTCGAAAAAATATGCCAGAATACCACGTTTTAAGGAAATACCGCATCTTGCGAAATTATCTTTTTTCTCCTAAACAACTTGTAACTCAAAAAGCTTTGGTGTTGCGTTTTTGTCTAAGTGTGCAGCCTCAAAAGAAAATGCACAGTAGAGTTTTCTCTTGAATGAATAAGTAAGAAAACCACGTTATAATGAAATACAGTGTTGCAGAGTAAAGACAAATACTTATGTATTAGAAATACTTAAACTTTACGAGAAGAAATAATGCATCGTGCAAAATTATCTTGTTTTTGCTAAACAACACGTTGTAACTCGAAAAGATTTGGTGTTGCATGTATGTCTAAGAGTGTAGCCTCAAATGAGAACGCACAGGAGAGTTTCCTCAAAAAAATATTTCAGAATACCACGTTATAAGGAAATCCTGCATCGTGCGAAATTATCGTGTTTTTCCTAAACAACATGTTTTAACTCGAAAAGCTTTGGAGTTGCGTGTATGTCTAAGTGTGTAGACTCAAAAGAGAATGCACAAGAGACTTTTCTCCCCTAAGAATATGTAAGAATAATACGTTAAAAGGAAATACATTTTTGCAGAGTAAAGACAAATATGTACATAATAGAAATACTTAAACTTTATGAGAAGTAATAGTGCATCGTGCAAAATTATCTTGTTTTAAGGAAATCCCGCATCATGCGAAATTATCTTTTTTTTCCTAAACAACTTGTTGTAACTCGAAAATCTCTGGTGTTGCGTGTATGTCTATGAGTGTAGCCTCAAAAGAGAATGCACAGGAGAGATTTCTCTTGAAAAAATATGTCAGAATACCACATTTTAAGGAAATCCTGCATCGTACGAAATTATCTTGTTTTTCCTAAAGAACTTGTTGTAACTCGAAAAGCTTGGGTGTTGCATATATTTCTAAGCGTGCAGCCTCAAAAGAGAACTCACAGAAGAGTTTTGTTTCGAAAGAGTATGTAAGAATCCCACGTTATAAGGAAATACAATGTTGCAGAGTAAAGACAAATACCTACTTATTGGAAACACTTAAAGTTTACGAGAAGAAATAACGCATCATGCAAAATTATCTTGGTTTTCCTAAACAACACGTTGTAACTCCAAAAGCTTTAGTGTTGCGTGTATGTCTAAGCATGTAGCCTCAAAAAAGAAACACGCAGGAGAGTTTTAAATCGAAAGAATATGTAAGAATACCACGTTATAAGGAAATATAGTGTTGCAGAGTAAAGACATATACGTACATATTAGAAATACTTAAACTTTAAGAGAAGAAATAACGCATCGCGCAATATTATCTTGTTTTTCCTAAACAACACGTTGTAACTCGAAAAGATTTGGTGTTGCATGTATGTCTAAACGTGTAGCCTCAAAAGAGAATGCACAGGAGAGTTTTCTCTCAAAAGAATATGTCAGAATACCGCGTTTTAAGGAAATCCTGCATCGTGCGAAATTATCTTGTTTTTCCTAAACAACACGTTGTAACTCAAAATGCTTTGGTGTAGCTTGTATGTCTCAGCATGTAGCCTCAAAAGAGAACGCACAGGAGACTTTTCTCTCCAAAGAATATGTAAGAATACCACGTTATAAGGAAATACAATGTTGCAGAGTAAAGACAAATACGTACGTATTAGAAATGCTTAAACTTACGAGAAGAAATAACGCATCGTGCAATACTATCTTGTTTTTCCTAAACAACACATTGTAACTCGAAAAGATATGGTGTTGCGTGTATGTCTAAACGTGTAGCCTCAAAAGAGAACCCACAGAAGAATTTTCTCTTGACAAAATATGTCAGAATACCACGTTTTAAGGAAATGCCGCATCGTTGGAAATTATCTTGTATTTCCTAAACAAGATGTTGTAACTCCAAAAGATTTGGTGTTGCGTGTATGTCTATATGTGTAGCCTCAAAAGAGGACCCACAGGAGAATTTTCTCTCGACATAATATGTCAGAATACCACGTTTTAAGGAAAGGCCGCATCGTGCGAAATTATCTTTTTTTTTTTTTTCCTAAACCACACGCTGTAACGCGAAAAGCTTTGGTGATGGGTGTATGTCTAAGCGTGTAGCCTCAAAAGAGAACACACAGGAGATTTTTCTCTCAAAAGAATATGTAAGAATACCACGTTATAAGGAAATATAGTGTTGCAGAGTAAAGACAAATACGTACGTATTGGAAATACTTAAACATTACGAGAAGAAATAACGCATCGTGCAAAATTATCTTGTTTTTCCTAAACAACACGTTGTAACCCGAAAAGATTTGGTGTTGCGTGTATGTCTAAACGTGTAGCCTCAAAAGAGAACGCACAGGAGAGTTTTCTCTCAAAAGAATATGTCAGAATACCACGTTTTAAGGAAATCCTGCATCGTGCGAAATTATCTTGTTTTTCCTAAACAACACGTTGTAACTCAAAACGCTTTGGTGTAGCTTGTATGTCTCAGCGTGTAGCCTCAAAAGAGAACGCACAGGAGAGTTTTCTCTCGAAAGAATATGTAAGAATACCACGTTATAAGGAAATACAGTGTTGCAGAGTAAAGACAAATACTTACTTATTAGAAATACTTAAAATTTACGAGAAGAAATAACGCATCCTACAAAATTAACTTGTATTTCCTAAACAACACATTATAACTCAAAAAGATTTGGTGTTGCGTGTATGTCTAAACGTTTAGCCTCAAAAGAGAGCACACAGGATTATTTACTCTTGAAAAAATATGTCAGAATACCACGTTTTATGGAAATCCTGCATCGTGCAAAATTATGTTGTTTTTCCTAAACAACATGTTGTAACTCGAAAAGCTTTGGTGTTGCTTGTATGTCTCAGTGTGTAGCCTCAAAAAAGAACGCACAGGAGAGTTTTCTATCGAAAAAAAAAATGTCAGAATACCACGTTTTAAGGAAATCCCGCGTTGTGCGAAATTATCTTTTTTTTCCTAAACAACAGGTTGTAACTCGAAAAGTTTTGGTGATGCGTGTATGACTAAGCGTTTAGCCTCAAAAGAGAACGCACAAGAGAGTTTTTTCTCGAAAAAATATGTCAGAATACCACGTTTTAAGAAAATCCTTCATCGTGTGAAATTATCTTCTTTTCCTAAACAAAATGTTTTAACTCGAAAAGCTTAGGTGTTGCGTGTATGTCTAAGTGTGTAGCCTCAAAAGAGAATGCACAGGAGAGTTTTCTCTTGCAAGAATATGTAAGAATACCACGTTACAAGGAAATACAGTTTTGCAGATTAAAGAAAATAGGTACGTTTTAGAAATACTTAAACTTTACGATAAGAAATAACGCATCATACAAAATTATCTTGTATTTCCTAAACAACATGTTGTAACTCGAAAAGATTTGGTGTTGTGTGTATGTCTATATGTGTAGCCTCAAAAGAGAACCCACAGGAGAATTTTCTTTCCAAAAAATATGTCAGAATACCATGTTTTAAGGAAATCCTGCACTGTGCGAAATTATCGAGTTTTTCCTAAACAACATGTTGTACTTCGAAAAATTTTGGTGTAGCGTGTATGTCCTAGCGTGTAGCCTCAAAAGAGAACGCACAGGAGAGTTTTCTCTCGAAAAAATATGTCAGAATACCACGTTTTAAGAAATTCCGCATCGTGCGAAATTATCTTGTTTTTCCTAAACAACATGTTGTAACTCGAAAGCTTTGGTGTTGCGTGTATGTCTAAGCGTGTAGCCTCAAAAGAGAAGGCACAGGACAGTTTTCTCTCAAAAGAATATGTAAGAATACCACGTTATAAGGAAATACAGTGTTGCAGAGTAAATACAAATACGTACATATTAGAAATACTTAAACTTTTCGAGAAGGAATAACTCATCGTAAAAAATTATTTTCTATTTCTTAAATAATACGTTGTAACTCGAAAAGATTTGGTGTTGCGTGTATGTCTAAATGTGTAGCCTCAAAAGAGAACCCAGAAGAGTATTATCTCTCTAAAAATTATGTCAGAATACCACATTTTAAGGAAATCCTGCATCGTAGAAAATTATCTTGTTTTTCCTAAACAACACGTTGTAACTCGAAAAGATTTGGTGTTGTGTGTATGTCTAAACGTGTAGCCTCAAAAGAGAATGCACAGGAGAGGTTTCTCTCGAAAAAAATATGTAAGAATACCACGTTACAAAGAAATACAGGGTTGCAGAGTAAAGACAAACACGTACGTATTAGAAACACTTAAACTTTACTTGAAGAAATAAAGCATCGTGTAAATATCTTGTTTTTCCTAAACAACACGTTGTAAATCGAAGAGATTTGGTGTTGCGTGTATGTCTAAGCATGTAGCCTCAAAAGAGTACGCACAGTAGAATTTTCTGTCGAAAAAATATGTCAGAATACCACGTTTTAAGGAAATCCTGCATCGTGCGAAATTAACTTTTTTTTCCCTAAACAACAGGTTGTAACTCGAAAAGCTTTGGTGATGCGTGTATGTCTAAGCATGTAGCCTCAAAAGAGAACGCACAGGAGAGTTTTCTCTCTAAAGAATATGTAAGAATACCATGTTACAAGGAAATACAGTTTTGCAGAGTAAAGAGAAATATGTACGTATTAGAAATACTTAAACTTTACGATAAGAAATAACGCATCATACAAAATTATCTTGTATTTCCTAAACATCACATTGTAACTCGAAAAGATTTGGTGTTGTGTGTATGTCTATATGTGTAGCGTCAAAAGAGAACCCACAGGAGAATTTTCTCTCCAAAATATGTCAGAATACCACGTTTTAAGGAAATCCTGCACTGTGCGAAATTATCGAGTTTTTCCTAAACAACACGTTGTACTTCGAAAAACTTTGGTGTTGCGTATATATCTTAGCGTGTAGCATCAAAAGAGAATGCACAGGAGAGTTTTCTCTCGAAAAAATATGTCAGAATACCACCTTTTAAGGAAATCCCGCTTCATGCGAAATTATCTTGTTTTTCCTAAACAACATGTTGTAACTCGAAAGCTTTGCTGTTGCGTGTATGTCTAAGCGTGTAGCCTCAAAAGAGAAGGCACAGGACAGTTTTCTCTCGAAAGAATATGTAAGAATACCACGTTATAAGGAAATACAGTGTTGCAGAGTAAAGACAAATACGTATGTATTAGAAATACTTAAACTTTAAGAGAAGGAATAATGCATCGTCAAAATTATTTTGTATTTCCTAAACAACACGTTGTAACTCGAAAAGATTTGGTGTTGAGTGTATGGCTAAGCGTGTAGCCTCAAAAGAGAATGCATAGGAGAGTTTTCTCTCGAAAATATATGTCAGAATACCACGTTTTAAGGAAATCCAGCATTGTGCGATATTATCTTTTTTTTCCTAAACAACACGTTTTAACTCGAAAAGCTTTCGTGTTGTGTGTATGCCTAAGTGTGTAGCCTCAGAAGAGAATGCACAGGAGAGTTTTCTCTCGAAATAATATGTCAGAATACCACGTTACACGGAAATACTGTGTTTCAGAATAAAGACAAATCCGTACGTATTAGAAATACTTAAACTTTATGAGAAGAAATAACACTCCGTACAAAATTATCTTGTATTTCCTAAACAACAAGTAGATATTCGTAAAGATTTGGTGTTGCGTGTATGTCTAAGCATGTAGCTGGAAAATAGAACACACAGGAGAGTTTTATCTCGAAAAAATATGTCAGGATACCACGTTTTAAGGAAATCCCGCATCATGCGAAATTATCTTGTTTTTCCTAAACAACACGTTGTAACTCGAAAAGCTTTGGTGTTGCATGTATGTGTAAGGGTTCAGCCTCAAAAGAGAACGCACAGGAGAGTTTTCTCTCGAAAGAATATGTAAGAATTCCACGTGATAATGAAATACAGTGTTGCAGAGTAAAGACAAATACGTACATGTTAGAAATACTTAAAATTTACAAGAAGAAATAACGCATCATGCAAAATTATCTTGTATTTCCTAAACAACACGTTGTAACTCGAAAAGATTTTGTGTTGCGTGTATGTCTAAGAGTGTAGCCTCAAAAGAGAATTCACAGGAGAGTTTTCTCTCGAAAGAATATGTAAGAATACCACGTGATAAGGAAATACAGTGTTGCAGAGTAAAGACAAATACGTACATATTAGAAATACTTAAAATTTATGAGAAGAAATAATGCATCGTGCAAAATTATCTTGTATTTCCTAAACACCACGTTGTAACTCAAAAATATTTGTTGTTGCGTGTATGTCTAAACGTGTATCCTCAAAAGAGAACCCACAGGAGAATTTTCTCTCGAAAGAATATGTAAGAATTCCACGTTATGACGGAATACAGTGTTGCAGAGTAAAAACAAATACATACTTATTAGAAATATTTAAACTTTAAGAGAAGAAATAACGCTCCGTACAAAATTATCTTGTATTTCCTAAACAACAAGTAGATATTCGTAAAGATTTGGTGTTGTGTGTATGTCTATGCATGTAGCCGCAAAAGAGAATGCACAGGAGAGTTTTCTCTCCAAATAATATGTAAGGATTCCATGTTATAAGGAAATACAGTGTTGCAGAGTAAAGACAAATACGTACTTATTAGAAATACTTAAACTTTACGAGAAGAAATAATGCATCGAGCAAAATTATCTTGTTTTTACTAAACAACACGTGGTAACTCGAAAAGATTTGGTGTTGTGTGTATGACTAAGCGTGTAGCCTCAAAAGAGAACGTCCACTAGAGTTTTCTCACGAATGAATATGTCAGAATATCACGTTTTAAGGAAATCCCGCATTGTGCGTAATTATCTTGTTTTTTCATAAACAACACGTTTTAACTCGAAAAGCTTTGGTGTTGCGTGTAAGTGTGTAGCCTCAGAAGAGAACGCACAGGAGAGTTTTCTCTCAAAAGAATATGTAAGAATACCTGGTTACAAGGAAATACACTGTTGCAGAGTAATGACAAATACGTACGTATTAGAAATACTTAAACTTTACGAGAAGAAATAACGTATCTTGCAAAATTATCTTGTTTTTCCTGAACAACACGTTGTAACTCAAAAAGCTTTGGTGTTCCGTGTAAGTCTAAGCTTGTAGCCTCTAAAGGGAACGCACAGGAGAGTTTTCTCTAGAAAAAATATGTCAGAATACCACGTTTTATGGAAATCCTGCATCGTGCAAAATTATCTTCTTTTTCCTAAACAACTTGTTGTAACTCAAAAAGCTTTGGTGTTGCGTATATGTCTAATCGTGCAGCCTCAGAAGAGAACACACAGGAGAGTTTTCTCTCGAAAGAATATGTAAGAATACCAGGTTATAAGGAAATAAGTGTTGCAGATTAAAGACAAACCCGTACGTATTGGAAATACTTAAACTTACGAGAAGAAATAAGGCATCGTGTAAAATTATCTTGTTTTTACTAAACAAAAGGTTTTAACTCGAATACATTTGGTGTTGCGTGTATGTCTATACATGAAGCCTCAAAAGAGAACTCACAGGAGAATTTTCTCTCGAAAAAATATGTCAGAATACCACGTTATTAGGAAATCCCGCATCATGCGAAATTATCTTGTTTTTCCTAAACAACACGTTGTAACTCGAAAAGCTTTGGTGTTGCATGTATGTCTAAGTGTGTAGCCTCAGAAGAGAACACAGAGGAGAGTTTTCTCTCGAAAGAATATGTAAGAATACCCCGTTAAAAGGAAATACAGTGTTGCATATTAAAGACAAATATGTACATATAGGAAATACTTAAACTATATGAGAAGAAATAACGCATTGTGCAAAATTATCTTGTTTTTCCTAAATAACACCTTGTAACTCGAAAAGATTTGGTGTTGCATGTATGTCTAAGCTTCTAGCCTCAAAAGTACGCACAGAAGAGTTTACTCTCGAAAAAACATGTCAGAATACCCCGTTTTAAGGAAATCGCAGATCATGTGAAATTGTCTTGTTTTTCCTTAACAACACGTTGTAACTCGAAAAGCTTTGGTGTTGTGTGTATGTCTAAGCGTGCAGCCTCAAAAGAGAACGTCCAGTAGAGTTTTCTCACGAATGAATATGTCAGAATATCACGTTTTAAGGAAATCCCGCATTGTGCGTAATTATCTTGTTTTTTCATAAACAACATGTTTTAACTCGAAAAGCTTTGGTGTTGCGTGTAAGTGTGTAGCCTCAGAAGAGAACGCACAGGAGAGTTTTCTCTCAAAAGAATATGTAAGAATACCTGGTTACAAGGAAATACACTGTTGCAGAGTAATGACAAATACGTATGTATTAGAAATACTTAAACTTTACGAGAAGAAATAACGTATCTTGCAAAATTATCTTGTTTTTCCTGAACAACACGTTGTAACTCAAAAAGCTTTGGTGTTCCGTGTATGTCTAAGCTTGTAGCCTCTAAAGGGAACGCACAGGAGAGTTTTCTCTAGAAAAAATATGTCAGAATACCACGTTTTATGGAAATCCTGCATCGTGCGAAATTATCTTCTTTTTCCTAAACAACTTGTTGTAACTCGAAAAGCTTTGGTGTTGCGTATATGTCTAATTGTGCAGCCCCAGAAGAGAACGCACAGGAGAGTTTTCTCTTGAAAGAATATGTAAGAATACCAGGTTATAAGGAAATAAGTGTTGCAGATTAAAGGCAAAGCCGTACGTATTGGAAATACTTAAACTTATGAGAAGAAATAAGGCATCGTGCAAAATTATCTTGTTTTTACTAAACAAAAGGTTTTAACTTGAATACATTTGGTGTTGCGTGTATGTCTATGCATGAAGCCTCAAAAGAGAACTCACAGGAGAATTTTCTCTCGAAAAAATATGTCAGAATACCACGTTATTAGGAAATCCCGCATCGTGCGAAATTATCTTGTTTTTCCTAAACAACACGTTGTAACTCGAAAAGCTTTGGTGTTGCATGTATGTCTAAGTGTTTAGCCTCAGAAGAGAAAGCAGAGGAGAGTTTTCTCTTGAAAGAATATGTAAGAATACCAGGTTATAAGGAAATAAGTGTTGCAGATTAAAGGCAAAGCCGTACGTATTGGAAATACTTAAACTTATGAGAAGAAATAAGGCATCGTGCAAAATTATCTTGTTTTTACTAAACAAAAGGTTTTAACTTGAATACATTTGGTGTTGCGTGTATGTCTATGCATGAAGCCTCAAAAGAGAACTCACAGGAGTATTTTCTCTCGAAAACATATGTCAGAATACCACGTTATTAGGAAATCCCGCATCGTGCGAAATTATCTTGTTTTTCCTAAACAACACGTTGTAACTCGAAAAGCTTTGGTGTTGCATGTATGTCTAAGTGTGTAGCCTCAGAAGAGAACGCAGAGGAGTGTTTTTTCTCAAAAGAATATGTAAGAATACCCCGTTAAAAGGAAATACAGTGTTGCATATTAAAGACAAATATGTACATATAGGAAATACTTAAACTTTATGAGAAGAAATAACGCATCGTGCAAAATTATCTTGTTTTTCCTAAATAACACCTTGTAACTTGAAAAGATTTGGTGTTGCGTGTATGTCTAAGCTTCTAGCCTCAAAAGAGTACGCACAGGAGAGTTTACTCTCGAAAAAACATGTCAGAATACCCCGTTTTAAGGAAATCGCAGATCATGTGAAATTGTCTTGTTTTTCCTTAACAACACGTTGTAACTCAAAAAGCTTTGGTGTTGTGTGTATGTCTAAGCGTGCAGCCTCAAAAGAGAACGCATAGGAGAATTTTCTCTCGAAAGAAAATCTAAGAATACCACGTTATAAGGAAATACGGTGTTGCAGAGGAAAGACAAATATGTACGTTTTGGAAATACTTAAACTTTATGAGAAGAAATAAGGCATCGTGCAAAATTATCTTGTTTTTCCTCAACAACACGTTGTAAGTGGAAAAGATTTGGTGTTACTTGTATGTCTAAGCTGGTAGCCTCAAAAGAGAACGCAGAGGAGTGTTTTCTCTCGAAAAAATATGTCAATATACCACGTTTTAAGTAAATCCCGCATCGTGCGAAATTATCTTGTTTTTCTTAAACAACACGTTGTAACTTGAAAAGCTTTGGTGTTGCGTGTATGTCTAAGTGTGTAGCCTCAAAAGAGAACGCCCAGGCAAGTTTACTCTCGAAAGAATATGTAAGAATACCAAGTGATAAGCAAATACAGTGTTGCAGAGTAAAGACAAATACGTAGTATTAGAAATACTTAAAATGTACGAGAAGAAATAACGCATCGTACAAAATTATCTTGTATACCCTAAACAACACGTTGTAACTCGAAAAGATTTGGTGTTGCTTGTAAGTGTAAATGTGTAGCCACAAAAGAGAACGCACAGGAGAATTTTCCCCCGAAAAAATTATGTCAGAATACCACGTTTTAAGGAAATACCGCATCATGCGAAATTATCTTATTTTTCCTAAACAACACGTTGTAACTCGAAAAGCTTTGATGTTGTTTGTATGTCTAAGGGTGTAGCCTCAAAATAGAATGCACAGGAGAGATTTCTCTCGAAATAATATGTAAGAATTCCACGTTATAACGGAATACAGTGTTGCAGAGTAAAGACAAATTTGTACATATTAGAAATACTTAAACTTTACGAGAAGAAATATCGCATCATGCAAAATTATCTTGTTTTTCCTAAACAACACGTTAGAACTCGAAAACATTTGGTGTTGGGTCGTTGTCTAAACGTGTAGCCTCAAAAGAGAACCCACAGAGGAATATTCTCTCAACAAAATATGTCAGAATACCACGTTTTAAGGAAATCCCGCATCTTGTGAAATTATCTTTTTTTTTCCTAAACAACACGTTGTAACTCGAAAAACTTTGGTGTTGCATGTATGTCTAAGGGTGCAGCCTCAAAAGAGAACGCACAGGAAAGTTTTCTCTCGAAAGAATATGTAAGAATACCACGTTATAAGGAAATGCAGTGTTGCAGAGTAAAGACAAATATTTACGTATTAGAAATACTTAAACTTTATGAGAAGAAATAACGCATCGTACATAATTATCTTGTATTTCCTAAACAACACATTGTAACTCGAAAAGTTTTGGTGTTGCGTGTATGTCTAAGCGTGTAGCCTCAAAAGAGAATGCACAGGAGAGTTTTCTCTCGAAAGAATATATAAGAATACCACGTTAAAAGGAAATAGAATGTTGCAGAGTAAAGACAAATACGAACGTATTAGAAATACTTGAACTTTACAAGAAGAAATAACTCATTGTACAAAATTATCCTAAACAACACGTTGTACCTCGAAAAGATTTGGAGTTGCGTGTACGTCTAAGCGTGTAGCCTCAAAAGAGAACGCAGAGGAGAGTTTTCACTCGTAAGAATATGTAAGAATACCAAGTTATAAGGAAATACAGTGTTGCAGGTTAAAGACAAATACGTACGTATTAGAAATACTTAAAATTTATGAGAAGAAATAACGCATCGTAAAATATTATCTTGTATTTCCTAAACAACACGCTGTAACCTGAAAAGATTTGGTGTTGCTTGTAAGTCTAAATGTGTAACCTGAAAAGAGAACCCACAGGAGAATTTCCTCTCGAAAAAATATGTCAGAATACCACGTTTTAAAGAAATCCCGCATCTTGCGAAATTATCTTGTTTTTCCTAAACAACACGTTGTAACTCGAAAAGCTTTGGCGTTGTGTGTATGTCTAACCGTGTAGCCTCAAAAGAGAATGAAGAGGAGAGTTTTCTCTCCAAAGAATATGTAAGAATACCACGTTATAAGGAAATACAGTTTTGCAGAATAAAGAGAAATATGTACGTATTAGAAATACTTAAAATTTATGAGAAATAACGCATCGTCCAAAATTATCTTGTTTTTCCTAAACAACATGTTGTAACTCGAAAAGAGTTGCTGTTGCGTGTATGTCTAAATGTGTAGTCTCAATAGAGAACCCACGGGAGAATTTTCTCTCGAAAAAATATGTCAGAATACCACGTTTTAAGGAAATAGCGCATCATGCGAAATTATCTTGTTTTTCCTAAACAACACGTTATAACTCGAAAAGCTTTGGTGTTGCGTGTATGTCTAAGCATGTACACTCAAAAGAGAATGCACAGGAGAGTTTTCTCTCAAAAGAATATGTAAGATTTCCATGTTATAATGGAATACAGTGTTGCAGAGTAAAGACAAATATATATGTACTAGAAATACTTAAACTTTATGAGAAAAAATGATGCATCATGAAAAATTATCTTGTTTTTCCTAATCAACATGTTGTAACTCGAAAAGATTTGGTGTTGCGTGTATGACTAAGAGTGTAGCCTCAAAAGAGAACACACAGGAGAGTTTTAACTAAAAAAAGTGTCAGAATACCACGTTTTAAGGAAATCCAGCATTTTGCGATATTATCATGTTTTTCCTAAACAATACGTTTTAACTCAAAAAGCTTTGATGTTGCGTGTATGTCTAAATGTGTAGCCTCAGAAGAGAACGCACAGGAGAATTTTCTCTCGAAAGAATATTTCAGAACACCACGTTACAAGGAAATACAGTGTTGCAGATTAAAGACAAATACGTACATATTAGAAATACTTAAACTTTACGAGAAGAAATAACGCTCCATACAAAATTATATTTTATGTCCTAAACAACAACTTGAAATTCGAAAGATTTGGTGCTGCGTATATGTCTAAGCTTGTAGACACCAAAGAGAACCCACAGGAGAGTTTTCTCTCGAAAATATACGTCAGAATACCACATTTTATGGAAATCCCACATTGTGCGAAATTATCTTGTTTTTCCTAAACAACACATTGTAACTCGAAAAGCTTTGGTGTTGCGTGTATGTTTAAGGGTGCAGCCTCAAAAGAGAACGCACAGGAGAGTTTTTTCTCGAAAGAATATATAAGAATACCATGTTATAAGGAAATGCAGTGTTGCAGAGTAAAGACAAATATGCACATATTAGAAATACTTAAACTTTACGAGAAGAAATAATGCATCGTGCAAACTTATCTTGTATATCCTAAACAACACGTTGTATCTTGAAACGATTTGGTGTTGTGTGTATGGCTAAACGTGTAGCCTCAAAAGAGAACCCACAGGAGAATTTTCTCTCGAAAACATATGTAAGAATACCTTGTTTTAAGGAAATCCCGCATCGTGCGAAATTATCTTGTTTTTTCCTAAACAACATGTTTTAACTCGAAAAGCTTCGTTGTTGCGTGTATGTCTAAGTGTGTAGCCTCAGAAGAGAACGCACAGGAGAGTTTTCTCTCAAAAGAATATGTAAGAATACCTCGTTACAAGGATATACAGTGTTGCAGAGTAAAGACAAATACGTACGTATTAGAAATACTTAAACTTTATGAGAAGAAATAACACATCATAAAAAATTATCTTGTATTTCCTAAAGAACATGTTGTAACTCGACATGATTTGGAGTTGCGTGTATGTCTAAGCCGGTACCCTCAAAAGAGAATGCACAGGAGAGTTTTCTCTCGAAAAAAAATGTCAGAATACCACGTTTTAAGGAACTCCTGCATAGTGCGAAATTATCTTATTTTTTCCTAAACAACACATTATAACTAGAAAAGATTTGGTGTTGCGAGGTTGTCTAAACGTGTAGCCTCAAAAGAGAACCCACAGAGGATTTTCTCTCGACAAAATATGTCAGGATACCACGTTTTAAGGAAATCTTGCATCTTGCGAAATTATCTTTTTTTTCCTAAACAACACGTTGTAACTCGAAAAGCTTTGGTGATGCGTGTATGTCTAAGTGTGTAGCCTCGAAAGAGAATGCACAGGAGAGTTTTCTCTCAAAAGAATATGTAAGAATACCAGGTTACAAGGAAATACAGTGTTGCAAAATAAAGACAAATACGTACTTATTAGAAATACTTAAACCTTACGAGAAGAAATAACACATCGTAAAAAATTATCTTGTATTTCCTAAACAACACGTTGTAACTCGAAAGGATTTGGTGTTGTGTGTATTTCTAAATGTGTACCCTCAAAAGAGAACGCACAGGAGAGTTTTTTCTCGAAAAAATATGTCAGAATAACACGTTTTAAGGAAATCCTGCATCATGCGAAATTATCTTGATTTTTGTAAACAACACGTTGTAACTCGAAAAGCTTTGGTGTAGCTTGTATGTCTCAACGTGTAGCCTCAAAAGAGAACAAACAGGAGAGTTTTCTCTCGAAGAAATATATCAGAATACTACGTTTTAAGAAAATCCTGCATCGTGCGTAATTATCATTTTTTCTAAACAACTTGTTTTAACTCGAAAACTTTGGTGTTTCGTTTTTTTCTAAGCGTGCAGCCTCAAAAGAGAACGCACAGGACAGTTTTCTCTCAAAAGAATATGTAAGAATACCATGTTATAAAAAAATATAGTGTTGCAGATTAAAGACAAATATGTACATATTGGAAATACTTAAACTTTATGAGAAGAAATAACGCATCGTGCAAAATTATCTTGTTTTTCCTAATCAAAACGTTGTAACTCGAAAAGATTTTGTGTTACATGTATGTCTCAGCTTGTAGCCTCAAAAGAGAACACACAGGAGAGTTTTCTCTCGAAAAAATATATGAGAATACCACGTTATAAGGAAATCCCGCATCGTGGGAAATTATCTTGTTATTCCTAAACAACACGTTTAACTCGAAAAGCGTTACTTTATCTTGTATTTCTCAGCGTGTAGCCTCAAAAGAGAACGCACAGGAGAGTTTTCTCTCGAAAGAATATGTAAGAATATCATGTTATAAGGAAATACAGTGTTGCAGAGTAAAGACAAATACGTACATATTAGAAATACTTAAACTTTACTAGAAGAAATAACGCATCGTAAAAAATTATCTTGTATTTCCTAAACAACACGTTGTAACTCGAAAAGATTTGGTGTTGTGTGTATGTCTAAATATGCAGCCTCAAAAGAGACCCCCACAGGAGAATTTTCTCTCGAAAAAATATGTCAGAATACCACGTTTTAAGTAAATCCTGCATCGTGCGAAATTATCTTATTTTTCCTAAACAACCACGTTGTAACTCGATAAGATTTGGTGTTGCGTGTATGTCTAAGCGTGTAGCCTCAAAAGAGAATGCACAGGAGAGTTTACTCTTGGAAAAATATGTCAGAATACCACGTTTTAAGAAAATCCCCTATTGTGCAAAATTATCTTGTTTTTCCTAAACAACACGTTGTAACTCGAAAAGATTTGGTGTTGCGTGTATGTCTAAGCTTGTAGCCTCAAAAGAGAATGCACAGGAGAGTTTTCTTTTGAAAAAACATGTCAGAATACCACGTTTTAAGGAAATCCTGCATCCTGCGAAATTATCATGTTTTTCCTAAACAAGACGTTGTAACTCGAAAAGCTTTGGTGTAGCTTGTATGTCTCAGCGTGTAGCCACAAAAGAGAACACACAGGAGAGTTTTCTCTCTGAAAAATATGTCAGAATACCACGTTTTATGGAAATCCTGTATCATGCGAAATTATCTTTTTTTTTCCTAAACAACATGTTGTAACTCGAAATGCTTTGGTGTTGCTTGTATATTTCAGCGTGTAGCCTCAAAAGAGAAAACACAGGAGAGATTTCTGTCGAAAAAATATGTCAGAATACCACATTTTAAGGAAATCCTGCATCGTGCGAAATTATCCTTTTTTCCCTAAACAACATGTTTTAACTCGAAAAGCTTTGGTGTTGCGTGTATGTTTAAGTGTGTAGGCTCAAAACAAGACAAGATGAGACAAGGCAAGACAAGACAAGACAAGACAAGACAATAACAATACCAAAACAAGAACAAGACAAGACCAAGACAAGACAAGACAAGACCAAGACTAGACCAAGACAAGACCAAGGCAAGACAAAACCAAGACAAGACAAGACAAGAGAAGACAGGACCAAGATAAGACCAAGTCAAGACCAAGACAAGACAAGACAAGACCAAGACAAGACAACGACAAAACAAGACAAGACAAGACAAGACAAAAAAAAAATCCAAGACAAGATTAAGACAAGACCAAGACAAGATAAGAAAAGAAAAGACAAGACAAAACAATACAAGACCAAGACAAGACAAGACAAGACAAGACAATAGAAAGACAACACCAAGACAAGACAAGACAGGACAAGACCAAGACAAGACAAGATAAGCAAAGACAAGAAAGGAAAATTCAACACAAGAAAAGACCAAGACAAGACCGCGGAAATCCATCAATGCAATCCACTACATAAACAAACTCAAAGAACAAAACCACATGGTCATTTCATTGGATGCTGAAAAAGCATTTGACAAAATTCAGCATCCTTTCATGCTTAAAGTCTTGGAGAGAACAGGAATTCAAGGCCCATACCTAAACATAGTAAAAGCAATATACAGCAAACTGGAAGCCAGCATCAAACTAAATGGAGAGAAACTTGAAGCAATCCCACTGAAATCAGGGACCAGACAAGGCTGCCCCCTTTCTCCTTATCTTTTCAATATTGTACTTGAGGTACTAGCTCAGGCAATTCGACAACATAAGGAGGTCAAAGGAATACAAATTGGAAAGGAAGAAGTCAAACTATCATTATTTGTAGACGACATGATAGTCTACCTAAGTGACCCAAAAAACTCCACTAGAGAGCTCCTACAGCTGATAAACAACTTCAGCAAAGTGGCAGGTTATAAAATCAACACAAGCAAATCAGTGGCCTTCCTATACTCAAAGGATAAGCAGGCTGAGAAAAAAATTAGGGAAATGACTCCCCTTCACAATAGCCACAAACAGTATAAAGTATCTTGAGGAGACTCTTACCAAACATGTGAAAGATCTGTATGACAAGAACTTCAAGACTCTGAAGAAGGAAATGGAAGAAGACTTCAAAAAATGGGAAAACCTCCCATGCTCATGGATCAGTAGAATCAATATAGTTAAAATGGCCATTTTGCCAAAAGCAATATACAGATTCAATGCAATACCCATCAAAATCCCAACTAAATTCTTCACAGAGTTAGAAAGAGCAATTATCAAATTCATCTGGAACAACAAAAAAACCCAGGATAGCTAAAACTATTCTCAGCAACAAAAGAAAATCTGGGGGAATGAGTATCCCTGACCTCAAGCAATGCTACAGAGCAACAGTGTTAAAAACTGCATGGTATTGGTACAGTGACAGGCAGGAGGATCAATGGAGCAGGATTGAAGATCCAGAAATGAACCCCCACACCTATGGCCACTTGATCCTCGACAAAGAGGCTGAAAACATCCAATGGAAAAAAGATAGCCTTTTCAACAAATGGTGCTGGTTCAACTGGAGGGCAGCATGCAGAAGAATGCAAATTGATCCATCCTTGTCTCCTTGTACTAAGCTCAAATCCAAATGGATCAAGGACCTCCACATAAAGCCAGACACTCTGAAGCTAATAGAAAAGAAAGTGGGGAAGACCCTTGAGGACATCGGTACAGGGAGAAAGTTTCTGAACAGAACACCAATAGCGTATGCTCTAAGAGCAAGAATTGACAAATGGTACCTCATAAAATTACAAAGTTTCTATAAGGCGAAAGACACTATCAAGAGGACAAATCGGCAACCAACAAATTGGGAAAAGATCTTCACCAATCCTACATCAGATAGAGGGCTAATATCCAATATATATAAAGAACTCAAGAAGTTAGACTCCAGAAAACCAAACAACCCTATTAAAAAATGGGGTACAGAGTTAAACAAAGAATTCTCACCTGAAGGGCTTCGGATGGTGGAGAAGCATCTTAAAAAATGCTCAACTTCATTAGTCATTAGGAAAATGCAAATCAAAACAACCCTGAGATTTCATCTTACACCAGTCAGAATGGCTAAGATTAAAAATTCAGGAGACAGCAGATGTTGGAGAGGGTGTGGAGAAAGGAACACTCCTCCACTGCTGGTGGGGTTGCAAATTGGTACAACCACTCTGGAAATCAGTCTGGCGGTTCCTCCGAAAACTGGGCACCTCACTTCCAGAAGATACTGCTATGCAACTCCTGGGCATATACCCAGAGGATTCCCCACCATGTAATAAGGATACATGCTCTACTATGTTCATAGCAGCCCTATTTATAATTGTCAGATGCTGGAAAGAACCCAGGTATCCATCAACAGAAGAGTGGATGCAAAAAATGTGGTATATCTACACAATGGAGTACTATTCAGCCATTAGAAACAATGAATTCATGAAATTCTTAGGCAAATGGATGGAGCTAGAGAACATCATACTAAGTGAGGTAACCCAGACTCAAAAGGTGACTCATGGTATGCACTCACTAATAAGTGGATATTAACCTAGAAAACTGGAATACCCAAAACATAATCCACACATCAAATGAGGTACAAGAAGAAAGGAGGAGTGGCCCCTGGTTCTGGAAAGACTCAGTGAAGCAGTATTCGACAAAACCAGAACGGGGAAGTGGGAAGGGGTGGGTGGGAGGACAGGGGAAGAGAAGGGGGCTTACGGGACTTTCAGGGAATGGGGGGGGCTAGAAAAGGGGAAATCATTTGAAATGTAAATAAATTATATCGAATAAAAAAATTAAAATTAAAAAAAAGAAAAGACCAAGACAAGACAGCGGCTTAGGGGAGGGTTTCAGCGGGGAGACCTAGGCCGGCGAGGGCCCAGCACATTTCCCCCCACCCCTCTCTTGCGCCGGCAAAGCATCGGGATCGACCAGATGTCCGCCCACACTTTGCCATTTTTCCCCCCACTTCTAGGAGGTCGACCAGATGTCCGCCCACACTTTGCCATTTTTCCCCCCACTTCTAGGAGGTCGACCAGATGTCTGCCCACACTTTGTCATTTTTTTCCCCACTTCTAGGAGGTCGACCAGATGGCCGAATTTTATATCGCCCGCCCGCCCTCCACCCCCCACGTGGTTGACCAGATGTCTTCTCTTGACTCTTTTTTTTTTTGCCCCCCAATAAATGATTTTATGTACATATATACTATACATTGTATATATACACTTATATATTAAAAATTATATTTTTAATTTTAAACTTATATTTTAAAAATTCTACATGAGGTCGACCAGATGTCCCGTTTAACAGATTATTAAAATCTATTCCAGTTTGTGGTGTTTTTAAAAATATGTCTCTGTATATTACAAGTTACATCTTTTTTTTTTTTTTAACCTATGGCAGGGCGGTGTCCCTTAAAGGGCGGTTGACCCTTTCATTAAAAAAAAAAAATCAAAATCATTAAACAAGTTGATCATATGGTGTTACTTAAATGTAACTACGGACGTTTTTCTCCTCTCCTCTCCTCTCTTCTCCTCTCCTCTCCTTTTCTTCTTTTTTAAAAAATATTTTATATTTTAATGTGGTCGACCAGTAATCCCATCTCATGGCCAGTAGATGGTGCGCTTGTTGTGTAGATGGTCAACTAGTTGTCCCTTTTAGGAAAGGCCGGATGAAGGCCACCATTAACAAGTGTTCGCCAGTAGAGCGCGTTCTCATATATATTATATAATTTTTATATTTTTTAATATTTTATATTATATATATTAAAGATTTATTTATTATTATATGTAAGTACAATGTAGCTGTTTAGACACACCAGAAGAGGGCGTCGGATCTTGTTGCAGATGGTTGTGAGCCACCATGTGGTTGCTGGGATTTGAACTCAGGACCTCTGGAAGAGCAGTCATTGCTCTTAACCACTGAGCCATCTCACCAGCCCATATTTTATATATTTTATATATTTTATATATTTTATATATTTTATATATTTTATATATTTTATATATATTATATATACACATGATCGACCAGTTTTCTCTTCTCTTCTCTTCTCTTCTCTTCTCTTCTCTTCTCTTCTCTTCTCTTCTCTTCTCTTCTCTTCTCTTCTCTTCTCTTCTCTTCTCTTCTCTTCTCTTCTCTTCCTCTCCTTTTGTTTTTCTTCCAGACAGCATCTCTCTGTGTAGCGCTGCCTGCCTGCCACCACCACACCAACCATCTTGAGATTGCCAGAATTTTGTAATTACTGGTTTTTATTGGTCCGATAAAAAAAAATAAAGTATTTGGCTATGTTTGTATTGTTTCATCTCTCTCTCAAAACGAGGTTGACCAGTCCCTCCTGGATACCTTTTTTGTTTTTTTTTCTTTCTTCCCAATGGAAGTGAGCTCTGCTCTGCAGTCTGTTTATCTATGCATCTGTTATCTTTATTTTGTAGCCCTAGCTGTCTTGTCCGTCTTTACTTAATCCTCCAGTGATGGTTGTGCTGTGGAACACACACACACCACATCACAGTATAGGGGGGCGGGGAGGTAGGCATTGCATATTGTCTGACAGATGCAAAGAAGATGCTAGTGAACCAGAGGGTTTGACCACCAAGTCCTGTAATGTTCCTTAAAATTTAGAAACGCTGTAACAGAAGGATAATTTTCTTCCTTCTCCTACTTGTTTTCACTCCATAGGCCAAACTGGCAGACTATCAGCCTTTGAGGAATGAATCTGATCTGCTCTGCTCTGCTCAACTTAACAGACATTATTTTTGGTTTTGGTTTTGCTTTCTTGCGTGTTACTTGACATGATTTCCCTTTCTATTCATGCAGGGTACCCAGACTGCCCTTTGGAAATCAAATGGGAGGCCAGAACTACAGTCTTTTCGATAAAACACGGTGACAACATACTTACCAGCCCATTTGGACTTCACAAGGCTTGAATCAGCCCAGTATGGAAAGATGGCCCGCCCTCCCTCCCTCCTTCCCTCTTAACCGATTTTCACTCTTCCATTGTACACACAATAAAATTAAAAAATGAAGTTTCCAGTTGTTTACTTGTTTAAGCGACCTAAATTCCTCCTCAACACCTCCCCCTACCACACCATACCACACCACACCACACCACACCACACCACACCACGCCACCACAACCCCCACCCCCACCCTGGCTCCTCCATCTCCTTGTGGGGGTGGGGATCGACACATCTGTGTCCTTCTATCTATGAACTATTTGCTTTCAGGATCACATTGCTCCAGGATAACCTAGCTAGGCTCTTTGGAAATGGTAATGGAGTTGAGAACACACCCTAGCAGAAAGAGGAAGACCCCACTCACTTGGGTCACTCTCACCCAGCCTCGCCCTGCCAGCCCAGGGATTTCTAAGGCTGAATCTAGACAGTATTTATTTATTTATTTATTTATTTATTTATTTATTTATTTATTTTGACACTAAATAAAAGTTGGGTCTAAACTAAATAAGCAAGCAAGCACAACCTGCAGAACGGATGAATTTGTAAGGCTTTCCCTACAGAGTTTACCTGAGGATTAAAATACTGTGTGTCTGGGACTGACTGCCCTGAGTGCAGCTGTGTACGTGTGTGTGTGTGTGTGTTGTGTGTGTGTTCATTCTGTGTTGGAAAGTCTACCTAGTATTGATGATGATGGCATCACATAACTGTATAGGTGGTTCTCCTTTTTTATTAACCCTCGATACCACAACGGGACAGAATTGCACACTACCTAGCTAGCTGGGAGTGATTGGATATGCAGAGAAAGAACACATGCAGTCAGTCAGTCAGTCAGTCAGTCAGTCAGTCAGGTCAGTCAGTCAGTAAAGTATTGCTGCCGGGGGCTTTTTTGGCAGGAGGGGACGAGGTGGGCTTTTTCTTAATAGTAGAAACTGTGTTTTTCTACGCTATATTTTGATCATAGTTTCCTATCCCAAAGCTCCTCCTATGTCCTTTCTCACCATCCACAAAATTCTACCCATGCCTACCCTTAGGTTTGTCATTGTCAGTTGGAAACTTCCTTAATAAACCAAAATCAAATCCAAAACTAGACATGGGGGGGGGCACGGTAGAAAATTACAATTGCTTCTTTTATATAGAAAGCATTATCCTCCTTCCCTTCCCTTTACCTTTCCTTCCTTTCTTCTTTCTTTTCCTTTTGTCTTTCTTTCTTTCTTCCTTCCTTCCTTCCTTCCTTCCTTCCTTCCTTCCTTCCTTCCTTCCTTCCTTTCCTTCTTTCTTTCCTTCTTTCTTTCTTTCCTTTCTTTCTTTCTTTCTTTCTTTCTTTCTTTCTTTCTTTCTTTCTTTCTTTCTTTCTTTCTTTCTTTCTTTCTTTCGTCATCCTGGAATCAACGGGCAGGCATCCGTTACTACTCTGTCTTTTGAAGTCAGCATGAGTTTTGTTTGTTTCTTTGTTTCTGTAGTTTTTCTTTTGTTTTCTTATTTGTTTTTGGTTTTTGATTGTTTTGTTGTTCTCCTGTCTTAAATCCGCACATTTACTTTCCCCCCAAATATTATATTATATTATATTATATTATATTATATTATATTATATTATATTATATTATATTTCATTTCAAGGGTACTCTCTAGATCATAAGGGCTCCATACAGTTCTCTACATGTAAATTGGCTTACGATTTACATCCCTCTCATCTAGAGGATAACAAGTGTGGGGGTGGGGGAGGGGGGAATGGGAGGGTCCAAGGAAAAGAATTCAGAGGGGTGGTGGACGGTGGTATTTCTTTCCTGGGTGACCCTGACTCAGAATCTAAAGAAAAAGAAAAGTACACATTAGAAGAAAATAAAGCACCCGGGCAGTAGTGGCGCACACCTGTAATTCCAGCACTCTGGGAGGAAGAGGCAGGCAGATTTCTGAGTTTGAGGCTAGCCTGGTCTACAGAGTGAGCTCCAAGACAGCCAGGGCTATACAGAGAAAGCCTGTCTCAAAAAAAAAAAAAAAAGAAAAAGAAACAAATCTAAAAAAAAAAAAATGAACGAAGTCTCCAGTTTATTGATTTGCACCCCCCATCTCAACTCTCTCTCAACAGCTCCCTTCCCCTCCCCCACACTGCCTTCTCCCTCTTTCCCCCTGGGTGTGGGGGGTGGGGGAGGGGTGGAGCAGAGCATTGCTGAGCTGGCTGCACATTCCTGCCAGTCTGTGAAGTTTGCACATTCCCTGGCCTGGTGCACTTTACTGCTGAGCCATGTCTCTCCAGAGGCAAATTTCATGCGTGAAGTCTGCAAGCGAGTGATAGTGAAAGACCCCCGCAGGGTATCTTTCCGCTGGGGAGACCCCGCTCAAGGAACAATGAGACCACGGGTACGGATGCAATCAGCAAGAGGTTTATTCAGATACACAGGTACCTGGGGCGACAAAGTCTCTCGGAGTACTTGCGCGCCCACTAGACTCGGGTCTAGGGTTTATATAGGGTAGGGGAGCAGAAAGCGCGTGTACAGAAGCGAGATGCATGGTTACAGGGTTCTCATTGGCTGATTCAAATGAGGCCAGGGTGACACGTTCTCTGGGTCCCTGGAAAACAGATAAGTGCTGACTTTAACCCCAGAAAGCAGACAAGTGCTGACTTAGTCCCAGATGGTGTCTTTTTCTGGTACTTCCCTTTCCTGTCCCTGGCCAGATGTCCAACCGCAGATACCCTGCTTGGCAAAACGGCAGCTGGCTGGCTTTAACTGAACTCTTCTATCTTGTCTTAAGCCTTGCACAAAATGGCGTTACTCTGCATAAGCTGTGGGGCTGGGGTCTTTCATTCCCCCATTTTCTTATGTCTCCCAATGGAATCTTTCATTTGGCAGTCTCACCCCTGATATTCAGGATCTTGTTGTTTTAGCTGATGATACTGTTGGATAAGGACTAAAGCTTGGATCACTGAGAGCCTGTCTTTCATGAACTGAACTAGGCGATTGAGGATACAGGGCCCAAAGAGCAGGATCAGAAGTATGATTACCAGAGGTCCCATGAGAGAGGAAATTAGCGTGGTGAACCATGGGGACTCGTTAAACCAACCTTCAAACCATCCCTGTTGGGACTCAAATAATTGTTGTCTCTGTTTGAGTCTTTCTCTTAGTTTGGCCATGTTATCTTGCACTAGCCCAGTGTGGTCTGCATAGAAGCAGCACTCTTCTTTGAGGGCTGCACACAGTCCTCCTTCCTGCATGTTCAGCCCCCTTCTGTTCTGTAACACTACTTCAGAGAGAGATGTCAGGGATTTTTCTAGGGCACTGACTGACTCTTCTAAGGCCAGTATGTCTGTATGCATTGCCTGTTGTTGTTGTCTAAACTGGTTAGTTTCCATCAGGGCGGCAGTTCCAGTCCCTATACCAGTGGCTATTCCTCCCACCGTGATGCCCCCAAGCAGGAGTGCCAGGGTCAAGGACACTGGTTCTCTGCGGTTTCTGACCAGGCCTTCGTAATGGTCATATACATACCCGGGCTCGTGGTAGGTAACTTTGGGCCACAATTCTACCAAGACATAGAAATCAGAGGCACTGTTTAACACTGAGGTCGAAATGCATGGTGTCAGCCCGGTGTTGCATGCCCAATAAGTCCCATAGGGAGCAACGAGATAACAGCGGTAGAAGTCCCTTGAGTCGTATTACAGAGGGCCTGATAGGGGGAAGGTACAGCTCCAACACAAAGCCCCCTTCCTGACACTTCAGACAGGGTTAATTTGTGTTGGGGGGTATTGGAACAATTGGCGGGTGCAGAAGCATGGTTAGTATATGTTCCCGGCACCGCCACCCCTTCATAGTAAGGGGGCCTTGAAACCAAGCACAGCCAACATTCCTGGGGTTTGTCAGGATCTGAGAAATTGAGGGTTAAATATGCTCCTTGTATCAGGTTTAACAGTCGGTCTCCGGTGGTCGGATCTGGGGGAGCGGGAGAGGGAGGAGCGGATATTCTGGGAGCGGAAGGGGAAGTTGTAGGGGCCCTAGGTCGAGGCTTAGCAGGGGGTCCCTGCTCAGGGAGGACTCGGTTGGGTCCAATTGGCACTCCAGGTGGTTTTTTTTATGGTTAGCCTAATCTTAAGGAGTATCCCTGGGTCTGTTCCAGAGGCATATATCCTCAAACCCCAACTGTTTCCTTTAAGCCAGTTTCTATTCTCCTTTCCTTTCTGGGTAAACTTGATAGATATTGGGTTGCAATAGTTTTCCTTACATGCCCCTTTCGGACTGTTCTTAAATGCACAGCCGTTTTCAGGGTATTTGGAGCTATCTCTCTCTCCCTGATTTGGCCCCTCACCACTACCATTCTTACTTATTGTAATTAAATGCCAGGAGGAAGTGGGGTGCCAATAGGTGTCTCCTGTAGTTTCACATCCCCAAGCAGCACAATAGAAGTCTGACGCGCCTCCGCATTTATGGCGGAGGCTTCGGGTCTGTCCTTGGGCCGGGCATGCATAGAGGGTAGCCGCCCTTAGGTTAGAAAGGTAGAATTGCCCTGAGCACCCATAGGTGCTTCCAACCCCGCTGGGAACACACTGGCTCTCAAGGGGGTGTTTAGCCAGGTCAGTGTGATCTGGGATATCCCACAAGAGGGACCCGGCTGCCAACTTACAGATGTCAGGTGTGAGGTCTGGCCACCATGTCCAGGCAGAGTAGGTCTCAGTGGTGGTCCAGACAGGGTCCCCTTCTTCATTGAGCACAGCCCAAGTCTGTCGAACTGGTATGTGAGGTCTAAAATTATCATGTATCATGGTAGTGGCGGCGCAGATGTAGCTTAAGAGGATTACCAGTCTTTTCCAGAGTCCATGTATCATGGCTGGGCCTGGGAGGAGGAGCTCTTTTAACGTGCGAAGCGTGGACCCAGGCAGCGATGCCGTCGACTTTCAGCGAGGTGGGGGTGGTCAGCAGTACAGTGTAGGGCCCCTTCCAGCGCAGTTCTAAGTTCTTAGTCTGATGTCTCCGCACCCAGACGGAGTCACCTATCTGAAAGGAGTGTGGCACCACCGGTCGGTCCAGCTGTTCTTGGTAGGCGGCGGCCAGCGGTTTCCAAACTTCCTTCTGGACTATCTGTAGGGCCTGTAAATGGGCTTTCAGAGAGGGACTATTAGCATAACCAGCAACATGAGGGTCAAGAAAGTGAACAATTGGAGGTGGAGTCCCGTAGAGAATCTCAAACGGGGTGAGCCCATGTGGGCCCGGGGTGTTCCGGGCCCTATATAAAGCAAGCGGTAGCAGGAGTACCCAATCTTTAGTGCCAGCTGCAAGCGTTAATTTAGTCAAGGTCTCCTTGATAGTTCTATTCATACGTTCTACCCGTCCTGAGCTCTGGGGTCTGTATGCACAGTGTAATCTCCAATTAATCCCCAGCAGCTTGGCCACCAGCTGACTTACCTGGGAGACGAAGGCCGGCCCATTGTCTGACCCCAAGGCTTGAGGCATCCCATACCTGGGGAAAATTTCTTCCAGTAGCTTTTTGGACACTATCTTAGCAGTCTCATGTTTGGTGGGGAACACTTCTACCCATCCAGAAAAGGGGTCCACAAACACCAGCAGGTATTTGTAGCCATAGAGTCCGGGTTTTACCTCAGTAAAGTCCACTTCCCAGGCGGCCCCTGTCTGCTGCCCACGTACTCGGGTACCTGTACTGATTCTGGTTCTTCCAGCATTTACTTGAGCACAGGCCTTACAATTGTCTATGACTTGTTGTAAGATACTATCCCAATTCAACAGGTGAGGGAGAGTATCTTCCTCCTGGTCTAAGAGAGCCTTCATTTTTCTTAGACTGAGGTGGGTCAGCCCATGGAGGGAACACACCAGTTCGAAGGTTTGTTCCATGGGCAGGACTGGCTTTCCCTTGTGTATCCAGCGTTCTCCTCCGGACTCATACTGGGCCCCCATTTTCTTTAGTAGCTCTATGTCCTTGCTACTATAGTGGTACACGGGACGTTGACTGGGGGCAATTGGACTTTCAGAAGCCAGAGGGAATGCTCGGGAGGTGTCCGGTGTAGTTGTGGCTACCTCCCGGGAGGCGCTGTCCGCCAGTCTATTGCCCAGTGCTTCTGGACTATTTCCCTTCTGATGGCCAGGGCAATGAATAATACTGAGCTTTGAAGGCAGAAACAATGCCCGTAGTAGGGCCAGGAACTCAGTCTTATTCTTAATGTCCTTTCCTTCGGAGGTTAGAAGTCCCCTGCGCTGGTAGATTTCTCCATGGATGTGAGCAGTTGCAAAAGCGTACCGGCTATCAGTGTAAACGTTTAACTTCTTACCTTCTGCCAGCTGGAGAGCTTTCGTCAAGGCGATGAGCTCCGCCTTTTGGGCCAAAGTTCCCGGGGGTAGAGCCCTTGCCCAGATCACCTGGCTCTCGGTGGTCACAGCCGCCCCTGCTCTTCACTGTCCATCGTCCAGGAAACTACTGCCATCCGTGTACCACATGAGGTCGGCGTCTGGAAGTGGCTGGTCCGCCAAGTCCGGCCTGGTCCCATGGACTTCAGCTAGGATCTGGAGGCAGTCGTGTTGCTCTGGCTCCCCCGGGAGCAGAAGCAGGGTGGCAGGATTGAGAGCCACGGGGGGGGGGGGGGCAAAGCGAACACAGTCAGTATCTAGGAGTAGTGACTGAAAATGAGTCATTCGGGCGTTGGACAGCCAACGGTCTGGTGGTTGTTTGACCAGATTCTCTATCGCATGGGGAGCATGGATGGTCAGGGGCTGCCCCAGGGTTAGCTTGCTAGCGTCCTTAAGGAGGACAGCAATGGCAGCTACCATGTGCAAGCAGGGCGGCCACCCAGAGGCGACTGGGTCAAGTTTCTTGGAGAAATAAGCTATAGGGCGCTTCCAAGGTCTGGTCCTCTGGGTTAGGACCCCTTTTGCATGCCCTTGTTTTTCATCAATGAAGAGCTCAAACGGTTTAGCCAAATCTGGGAGACCTAGGGCAGGAGAGGTTAACAGGGCCTTCTTGATTTCTTGGAAGGCCTGCTGGTGCTCTAACCACCAGTCAAACAAAGTCCCTTGTTTAGTAAGTGGGTACAGAGGGGCTGCCATCTCCGCGAAGCCTGGTATCCAGAGGCGACAAAACCCAGCTGTCCCCAAGAATTCCCGCAGTTGGCGGGGGTTCTTGGCGGCGGGGATGTCCAAGATAGCCTGTTTACGGGCTGCTGTTAACCACCTCTGTCCTTCTTTTATCAGGTAGCCCAAGTAGGTGACCTGTTGTTGGCATAGCTGTGCTTTCTTTGCAGAGGCGCGGTATCCTAGTATTTGTAAAAGGGCGCAGGTGCCTACCTTGCATTCTTCTTCCGTTTTGGCGGCTAGCAGTAAGTCATCTACATACTGGAGCAGAATCAGGGCTGGGTGCTGAATTCTGAAGTCCGCCAGGTCTCTATGTAGGGCCTCATCGAACAGAGTTGGGCTATTCTTGAACCCTTGCGGTAGTCTAGTCCAAGTCAGCTGTCCTGAAATCCCCAGCTCGGGATCTTTCCATTCGAAGGCGAAAATGGGCTGGCTGGCTGGGTGGAGCCTCAAGCAGAAGAAGGCATCCTTGAGGTCCAACACCGTGTACCAGTTGTAGGTTGGTGACAGCCCTCTCAGGAGGTTGTACGGGTTGGGGACCGTGGGGTGGATATCTTCCACTCGCTTATTGACCTCCCTCAGGTCCTGCACTGGCCTATAATCTACAGTACCTGGTTTCTTGACAGGCAGGAGGGGTGTGTTCCAGGAGGACCGGCAAGGGACGAGGATTCCCTGGTCCAACAGTCTTCTAATGTGTGGTCGGATGCCCTGATAAGCTTCCCATGAGATAGGGTATTGCTTGATGGAGATAGGTGAGGCAGTGGCTTTTAAGGATACTATTATAGGGGGTTGCTGGGTGGCTAGTCCCATGCCCCCGTCTCTGCCCAGGCCATGGGGAAGCTGTTTAGCCAGGGGGACGGAGTCTGGTCAGGGACTTCCTGTGTTGTTTTGGCATCAAAGAGTTTGTACTCATCCTCCAGACTAAGGGTGAGCACGTGGAGGGGCTCTCCCTGTGGCCCCGTGACACGGGCCCCTCGGTCCTCAAAATGGATTTGTGCCCTGAGTTTGGTGAGGAGGTCCCTGCCCAATAGGGGGAAGGAACAGTCCGGAACATGCAGAAAAGAATGCGTCACCTTACCGGTAGCCAGCTGAAACTTCCGGTCAGTTGTCCAACTATAGTTTCTTCCTCCAGTCGCTCCTTGGACCCAGGCCGATTTGCTGCTCAGTGGTCCCGGAGCGTGGGTCAGGACAGAGTGCTGTGCCTCGGTATCTACCAGAAAGGTGACGGGATGCCCCCCAACTTCAAGGGTTAGCCTGGGCTCGGGGGAGGGGGAGGGCTCCTGGCCTCGACCTCCCTAGTTGGCTAGCGACAGAAGGGAGGTCTGAGGTCTTGGTCTGCGTGGTCCCTTGGGGCGGTTGGGACAATCTTTGATCCAATGGCCTTTCTCCTTGTAGTATGCACACTGATCCTTTTCCACACGGGGCCCTCTTCTGTCTCCCTTCTGTCTGTCCTGCTGCTGTCCTGAGACTACGGTGGCCAGCAACCTGCTTAGCTCCTTGTCTCTCCTACGGTCTCTGCGGACCTCTCTTTCCTCTGCTTCCTTCCTCAACCTCTCATCTCTTTCTTCTACATTCTCTCTTTTATTATAAATCCGCTCTGCCTCCTTCACTAAATCTTGAATAGTGCTCTCTTTCAAGTTTTCTAACCTCTCAAGTTTCTTCCTAATGTCTGGAGCTGATTGCCAAATGAAGGACATACCTAAGTTGCACCCTGGGTCTTCAGGATCATAAGGGGTGTACATTCGGTATGCTTCCTTGAGTCTCTCTAAAAATGCGGAAGGAGACTCCTCTGGTCCCTGAATGACCTGTTTTACCTGGGCCAAATTGGTGGGGCGCCTTGCAGCCCCATGGAGACCCGCTATAAGCAGCTGGCGATAGAGACGTAGGTGATTCCTACCTGCATCTGTTGTAAAGTCCCAATCAGGGCACACCAAGGGAAAAGCTTCATCAATATCAACCAACACTTGTGTGGGGAGCCCGTTCTTGCCCGGGACCTGTTTTCGGGCCTCATTGGATACTCGTTGCTTCTCTTCCGAGGTCAGCAAAGCCTGGAGCAATTGCTGACAGTCGTCCCAGGTGGGCTGGTGAGTAACTAGAACAGACTCAATCAGCGCGGTTAGCCTAGAAGGATCTGTAGAAAAAGGGGGGTTATTGTTTTTCCAATTGTAGAGGTCAGAAGCAGAGAAAGGTCAATATTGTAATAGGCCTCCTGGGCCCACTCGGAGAGGGAATGCCTGAGAGGTGGAGTCGGGCGGCCGTTCCCTACGCCCCCTCAGTCGACCGGCCACTGGGGGTGAGACGAGGCTGGCCGGGGCCTCCGCCTCCCGAGGCGAGGCCGGCCTGGCCGGGGCCTCCACCGGTTCGGCCTCTCCAGGGGTCGCCAGCCCTCTATATGGCGGTGGTTCCTCGGTAAGGAGATCCACCAGGAGATCGTCGCCGGGTGGCAGAACCGCTGGTCGACTCGGCCTCTTCGTTTGTTCCTGTGGGGTTTTAATTAGAGCAGGAAAGAGGGAAGACCTAGGAGGAGTCTGAACCGAGGTGGAAAGTAAGCAGTCTCCGCAAACCGCAGGGGGTAGTGGCGGAGGTAGGGCAGGTGCAGAAGGGGACTGTGCTGGACGCTTAGGAAAAAAGGGTTTGACCCACGGAGGCGGGTCCGAGGCGAGAGCCTCCCAGGTGACGATGTACGCGACCTGGTCAGGGTTTCCATGGGGTCCAGGGTCCATTACTTTAGCCTTCACCTGGAAAATAGTATTGAGGTCAAAAGTCCCGTCCTGTGGCCAACCTACATTAAACGTAGGCCAGTCGGACAAACAGAAAGTAACCCATTTCTTTTTATGCACATCCACGGACTGGCTGTTTGCCGTCATTTGGATGTCCCTCCAATGCTGTAAAGTGAGACTAAGCGGGGTGATTACTGCCTGTCCCATAATTTCTAGCCAAATGGCCACCCACACCAGACAAATGAACGAAAAACAAAGACAGACGCACAAAGAGCTCGTGGCGCGTCTTCGGTGGAAAACCGAAAGTAAAAATTCAGACAGAGGCTTGTGTGAGGGTCCGGCTCCCTCTTCTCCAACCAAAACCACGTACCCCTCAGACTGGGGTGGTGCCCCAAAGAGTCCGACTCGGGTCACGGACTGAGACTGATGGGCCCCGAAAAATCGGGCCCCCGATTCCCGTGGAACGTCTTCCAGGGCTGCATGAGAGAAGTTCTGAGCTCGTCAGCTCCTTCGCTCACCCGCCAGATACAGATCGACCCAGCTGTGACGTACAGTGTCAGAGAGTGCGGCACGGCTGACAAACAGACAACAGAAAGACACGGGGCTGGCCAGCTTACCTCCCGACAGTGGGTCGGTGGTCCCTGGGCGGGGGTCTCCAAATCCTGGGCGAGCCCCCACCTGAAAGACCCCCACAGGGTATCTTTCCGCTGGGGAGACCCCGCTCAAGGAACAACGAGACCACGGGTACGGATGCAATCAGCAAGAGGTTTATTCAGATACACAGGTACCTGGGGCGACAAAGTTTCTCGGGGGACTTGCGCGCCCCCTAGACTCAGGTCTAGGGTTTATATAGGGTAGGGGAGCAGAAAGCGCATGTACAGAAGCGAGATGCATGGTTACAGGGTTCTCATTGGCTGATTCAAATGAGGCCAGGGTGACACGTTCTCTGGGTCCCTGGAAAACAGATAAGTGCTGACTTTAGCCCCAGAAAGCAGACAAGTGCTGACTTAGTCCCAGATGGTGTCTTTTTCTGGTACTTCCCTTTCCTGCCCCTGGCCAGATGTCCAACCGCAGATACCCTGCTTGGCAAAACGGCAGCTGGCTGGCTTTAACTGAACTCTTCTATCTTGTCTTAAGCCTTGCACAAAATGGCGTTACTCTGGCTAAAGCTGTGGGGCTGGGGTCTTTCAATAGTTCAGCTTGAATGTCTGAACTCACTGTCTTTCAGGGCCACGTTGGCTCAGGCACCAGCTGAACCAAAACTCTAGGCTCTTTAGAAATGCTAATGGAGTTGCGAACACACCCTAACACAAAGAGGAAGACTACAGCCTCGCCCTGCCAGCTCAGGGATTTGTGAGGCAAAATCTACACAATATTTACATGATTTGGAATTTTTACTTTATGTTTAATGTTTAATAAAATAAAGCGCCGGGCAGTTGTGGCACACATCTTCAATCCCAGCACTTGGGAGGCAGGGCAGGTGGATTTCTGAGTTCGAGGCCAGCTTGGTCTGCAGAGTGAGTTCCAGGACAGCCAGGGCTATACAAGAGAAACCCTGTCCAAAAAAAAAAAAGCCAGATGAAGGGTCACATGTCAGATGTGCTGAAATTAGAGTTAGAGTTATGAATGGCTGTCAGGCTTGCCCTGTGGGTGGTGGTGGGACGTGAACCCACGAAAGACAGAAACAGGACAGGTAGGAGAAGAACCAGGATGTCAGTTAAGCTTCTGTCATCCATTTTCCTGTTACAGAGTTGTGTCTGAGGAAGCTCCCAGTTACATGAAACAAAAACAATAATGGGGAAAACCATACCTGTGTGAACTAATTTTCCCATTTTATTTAAAGATACGCCATCATCTCTAAGGTACGCAGATCAAAGAAAGAATATTTCCAGGTTACACTTACAAATAAACAAGCAATCTCCACCACCACAACCAACAATACAAGTATGATTCTAGTGGTAGTGGCAAAGGGAGGTAGAAAATTGTAACTTTGTGGCTAGCCTTGTCTACAGATGGAGTTAGACGAACAGAGTTCCATCATGACTGATTGTGAGGAACAACAGCAAAAAGGGATTTTGGAATTGTCCATTTCTTGTCCATTTGCTGCTGGTGTAGGAAATCATTCTGGTCCAAGACTCTTCAAGCTTATATATAGTATCCACTGTTGCAGCTTTTCTCAATCTTTCCTCCATGCTCAGACTAAGGAGACTTGCGTGGAAGGATGTGGAAATTGTTTCATGCCCCCTTGCCCCACGTGTGTGTGTGTGTGTGTGTGTGTGTGTGTGTGTTTCCATGGTCAAGCTAGGACCCACCCCAGATTTGTGTTTCAGAGAGCATTACTTCTTCCTTCCTTCCTTCCTTCCTTCCTTCCTTCCTTCCTTCCTTCCTTCCTTCCTTCCTTCCTTCCTTCTTCCTTCCTTCCTTCCTTCCTTCCTTCCTTCCTTCCTACTTCCTTCCTTCCTTCCTTTTGCTTCAGACAGTGTGAATTACATTATCATTCTTACTGACTGATATTTATGTTTTTATAAATTTTAACCTATTTTGACTGTCTAGCTAACTAACCAAGTAACTAAGTCTGCCTGGCATACAAGAGGAGTTCCCGGATGACTGATTATATTTATCTTTTATTATTATGTATTTTAATACAAAAATAACAAAAAAATTAAAAGGTTTGATTCATCTGACACTTAAAAGTAATAGACAAAAAGCAGGAGAAAAACAGGTGGCTGTGGCTTCTTTCTGGTGGCTTTTCAGTGCCTCCTCACTGTTCTACACTGGTTTAGCTGCAGTTCTGGTCCCCTAGCGGCTGGGAAAGAAAGGGAAAGGTAGGTCACACGTGGCCAGCACCCTCCATCTTGGTGAGGTCAGTCAGCCGGCAGCTAAGATGGCTGCCATCCACCTTGGTCATCTTCCATCTTGGTGAGGTCAATGAGCAATCACACCTTCCGGGGAAACACACACACACACACACACACACACACACACACACACACACACACACACATGAACAAACACACACACACACACACACACACACACACACACACAATTGAATTTGAACTAAACATACAGTAAAGAAAAAGAAAAAGAAATCTAAAACAGAGAGCAAAACTAAACAATATTCAAAATAACCTTTCCTGGGGTTAATGAAATAACAGAACTGGGTGTGGCCATACATGCCTTTCATCCCATCACTCAGGAAGGAAGGAAACAGAGGCAATGCTGTGAATTAGAGGCAGGTCTGATCTAGATAGTGATTTCCAGGACTTTGTAGAGAATCCCCTGCCTGCCCCAACTAAGTCAATGAACAGGAAAAATATAACTATAATTATTAACCTGGGATAAAACAAACAATCAAGGGAAGGTGGTGCTGGGTGCCTGGTTTATGGTCTCTCTGTCTGTCTCTGGCTGTCTCTCCTCTCTCTCCTTCCTCTCTCTCTGTATCTCTCCTTCTTCTCTCTCTGTCTCTCCTCTCTCTCCTTCCTCTCTCTCTGTCTCTCTCCTTCTTCTCTCTCTGTCTCTCCTCTCTCTCTGTCTCTCCTCCCTCTCTCTCCTTCCTCTCTCACCTTTCTCTCTCTCTTTCCCACTCTCTCCTCTCTCTCTTTCTGTCTCTCTCTCCTTGTCTCTGTCTCTCTCTCTCCAGTCTGTTTCTTTCTCTCTATCTCTCTTTCTCTTTCTCTTTCTCTTTCTCTCTGTCTTTCTTTCTCTCTTTGTCTCTGTCTCTCTCTTTCTCTCTTTTTCTCTTTGTCTCTGTCTCTGTCTGTCTGTCTGTCTGTCTGTCTGTCTCTCTCTCTCTCTCTCTCTCTCTCTCTCTCTCTGACCCCAGGTGTGTACCTGCCGGCCTTGCTGAACACTGTATTATGTAATAAACTCAGTAGTTTTAGAAGTCAGGAACTGGAAATATGCAGATAAGATAGTGGGGTGCGCTGGGCAGTGGGAAGCAGAGGCAGGCGAATTTCTGAGTTCGAGGACAGCCTGGTGTGCACAGTGAGTTTCAGGACAGTCAGGGCTACACAGAGAAATGCTGTCTCAAAAAAAAAATCAGGCCATCTCACTATAACATCCATCAATTCTGTTGAGAGGAAGTGAGACACAGAGACAGATACCTGATCAACTGCCCAACCAACACCCAGATTGGAATCAAAAGAACCCAATCTTTCTTTCTTTCTTTCTTTCTTTCTTTCTTTCTTTCTTTCTTTCTTTCTTTCTTTCTTTCTTTCTTTCTTTCTTTCTTTCTTCTTTTCTTTTTCCAGGATCCCCGTCAGTCATCAGGCAGATGATAGTGGGCCATGAATTCAAGGCCCGCTTGGGATACCTAGGAAGAACCTGTCTCAGAAAAGAAGCATAATCAACTAACCACATTCTTCACCATCTCCTGCAATGAATGTACATATCAAAGAATCACAGGGACAAAATAAAATGCTTAGGGGTGTGCCAAAATATCCTATAATATACCAAAATTATGGAATTCTGTAAAAGAGGAAATTTATACCCTAAAGTATTTCTATAAAGAAACCAGGAGCCAGGAAGTGGTGGTGCACGCCTTTAATCGCAGCACTTGGGAGGCAGGGCAGGTGGATTTCTGAGTTTGCGGCCAGCTTGGTCTGTCTAAAGAGTGAGTTCCAGTACAGCCAGGGCTGCACAGAGAAACCCTGTCTCTAAGCCCCCCCCCACCCCCCCAAAAGAAACATGAGCGGCCGGCTGTGGTCCTGACAGTGACCAAAAGCAAGAGAGGACACGATGGGGCGAAGTCCGAGATCAGACGAGATCGGGCACGTTCAGGGTGTTATGGCCTTAGACGATGGCTGCTGCTCTGGAAAGCCCAAGAGCCTGCTGCCAGCGCCCGCCCGCCGCCACTGTCAATGCTGCCCGCCTGCCCGCCTGCCCGCCTGCCCGACGCCGAGCCCACGAAAGCCCAGGGCCCCGCAGACACATTCACTGTACCGCACCGCACACCAAGAACCACACGCAGGCATGCACGCACGGCCCTCGGCCCGGCCCGAGCCCCACATACACGCGCCAGCCTACATCCTCCCTGAACCCCTTCCGCCCTCCTCTGGCCGTCCTGATGGAGCAAGGTCCCAGACAGTGAGTGCCAGCCTTGGCCCCACAGAGATCTCTCCTTCTCCTGCTCCACCCCTCCCCTCCCCTTCCCTCCCCTCCCTTCCCCTACCCTAAAGTTCTTGGACCAGTGTCCTCACCCACCCACCCACCCGTGACTTCCTCTTGCCCTGGACGCACGAGGAAGACTAGGAGGACGGTCCAGCTTCTGGAATCTGGAATCGGGAACGCTGGGCCCCACCTCGCTCACTGCACCGTCCGTCCCTCTGTCCCTCTGTCCATCCCCGCGCCCCGGACTGGGACCCTCAGCCTGGACACGCACGGGAATTCGACCGACTGTGGATGGCTGGTGTCCCATCCCACCCAGCATCCGCACAGCCACACCCAGCGGCACAGGCTACCCCTGGAGCCAGGCACTCTCCCTGCCCTCCCTTTGGAGCGAGTGGGCGCACACACATAATACCCACACAGGGGCACAGTGAGCCCGACACAAGCAAGGGCTCGCGGGCACACCCGGGCGAAAAAGCACAACGGCCCAGACATGCTACTGATGCACAGATTGGGAACTTGAGCACCGGTTACACGCATTCCTGCGCACACACACACATTCACACACGCACTCACAAGCATGATCACACTGGAGCGCTTCCAGGCCCCAAAGCACACATACCATCACACATACACACACATATATACACGCAGCACTTCCACACTTGCGGACTGGCACACCCACCCAATCCCCCAGGTACACACACTTGTGTGTACTGGCTGATAAGAGCAAGTATGCAGGACGGGCCCTCATGCTACACACACACACACACACACACACACACACACACACACACACACACACAGAGGCGCATTTGCAGAAGGCAGGATGGCAACACACACTCTCACACCCGTCACAGAGTCTCTTGCGTGCTCTCACACCCACACATACCAGCACATGAACTCACGCACCAGGGTCTACCAATTCACACAACACTCACACATAAATGTGCTAATCCTCTCAAAATTCACCCATGCAACATTAAACAGAGACAGACAGACAGACAGACAGACAGAGACACAAGACACAAGCAGACACACTGTCACAGGCCCCCACAGCTCCCTAGACCTCTTAAGGCAGGCTAAAGAGGTGGGTGGTGGCTGGGTTCCTCAGGGACTCCTCCCAAGTAGAGGGAAAGGGTAAGGGGTGGGAGTAGCCTTTTCTGCCCCCCCCCCCCCTTAGTTGGCAAGGTGGGATCCCCGTATGGTTTGGGTCAGGATGGGCTGGGTGGGTTTTAGAGTCCAATCTGGGCTTGGTCAAATGGGGACAGGGTTGTGTTGCTGTACATTAAGGTGACTGTTGCTTACAATCCCCATGATTCTGCTGTGCTTGCCAGCTCTCTGTCATGGATCCCACAGGAATCCTGAGCCCAGACACCCAAGCCTGTGCTGCCTCAACCAGTGTATATTGTGTTCATCCCCCAGCATCCCTCCTTTGTCTGCCCTTGAAGGTTCCTGGGGCCCTGACAATAGATTGCCAGCTTTTTCCCATTCATGACTGCCTGCTGCTCAGAGATCATCTTCCTTGCCTGTCATCCTCTCCACAGGCCCGAGCAAGTTTGCCCTCTCCCACCTGTGACTTCCTCTGTCCATGTGTTTAGTTGTCTGTCACAGTCTTTGAACAAATATGTTTTCCTCACATTTACATTTTGTGTAAGGTGTTTGTTATGACACCAGGTAAGTCTTCAGTTAGTAGAATTACTTTTCATATGGGAACTATATCTAGGGTCTTGTGATGGTGGGGACAGACTTCCAGCCTGCTGCCTTCCAGCCTGCTGCCGTCCAGCCTCCTGCTTTCCAGCCTCCTGCCTTCTTTCTTTTTCTATGTGATTTTTTTCCTTAACTTTTATTAGTGTGTTCCAGGGACAGTCTTTTCAGCTGAGCCAAATCCAAAGTTTCAAATATGAATTGATTTTTTAAATTTATTTGTTTGTTTGCCTGCTTGCTTGTTTGTTTGAGTAGAGTTCACTATGTAGATGCAGCTGGCCTATAACTACTGTGAAGAGCAGGCCATTCTCCAACCTGCTTCTGTTTCTTTATTGCTGGCATTAGGGACAAGCTCCTCTGTATCCAACATAGGACTTTTAACGATAGAGATTATACACTGTATCTTGTCTAGCAGTATGCAATAGTATTAAGAATTTAGGCTGGATTTGAGTTGTAGGAATACAGCTCCTTCTAGCTGTCTGATTTACTAAAGAAGGCCATCTTGTAAACTACAAGGATACTTTCAGACCTTCACCAAAATTGCAGCTTCTTAAACCATGATAAACATATTTGTGTTGGTTGGAAGTTGCTTTGTCTCCTTCCTCGTTTGTCTCAGTGGATTGAATGAACCCACACACGCACCATTGGTGGTTGTGTGCTCTGTGTATTTTGTGGGCATCCTTTTGTTGGTTTTTATTTTTTATTTTTATTTTTTCTTAATTTGGGGAGACAGGCTTTTACTATGTTGCCCAGGTTAGTGTTAAACATGCAATCTTCTGGCTCCTGAGTAGTGGGACTAAAGGTGAGTGCTCTGTCCCTGAAAAGACACTCAATTATAAAACATCTATTTTTTTTCCAGGATCCCCATCAGTCATCAGGCAGATGATAGAGGGCCATGTGTTCAAGGCCCGCTTGGGATACCTAGGAAGACCCTGTCTCAGAAAAGAAGCAAACCCAACTAACCACATTCTTCACCATCTCCTGCAATGAATGTAAACATCAAAGAATCGCAGGGACACAATAAAATGCTTAGGGGTGTGCCAAAATATCCTATAATATACCAAAAATTATGGAATTCTGTAAAAGAGGAAATTTATACCCTAAAGTATTTCTATAAAGAAACCAGGAGCCAGGAAGTGGTGGCGCACACCTTTAATACCAGCACTCGGGAGGCAGAAAGAGGCAGATTTCTGAGTTTGAGGCCAGCCTGGTCTACAGAGTGAGTTCCAGGACAACCAGGGCTGTACAGAGAAACCCTGTCTTGAAAAAACAAACAAAACAAAACAAAAACAGGTGGAGGGCAGGAGAGGTGGCTCAGTGGTTAAGAGCACTGACTGCTCTTCCAGAGGTCCTGAGCTCATTTCCCAGCCAACACATGGTGCCTTGCAAATTGCCTGCCATGGGATCCAATGCACCCTTTTGATTCATTTTCCCTCTTCCACCATACACCAATAAGGTAAATAAATGAACGAAGTCTCCAGTTTATTGATTTGCCCCTCCCCAATCTCAACTGTCTCTCAACAGTTCCCTGCCCCTCCCACACACTGCCTTCTCCCTCCTTCTCCCTGGGTGTGGGGGGTGGGGGAAGGGTGGGGCAGAGCATTGCTGAGCTGGCTGCACATTCCTGCCAGTCTGTGAAGTCTGCACATTCCCTGGCCTGGTGCACTTTGCTGCTGAGCCATGTCTCTCCAGAGGCAAATTTCACGCGTGAAGTCTGCGAGCAAGTGATATTTCAGGTTGAATGTCTGAACTCACTGTCTTTCAGGGCCACGTTGGCTCAGGCACCAGCTGAACCAAAACCCTAGGCTCTTTGGAAATGCTAATGGAGTTGCTAACACACCCTAACACAAAGAGGAAGACTAAGGCCTAGCCTTGCCAGCTCTGGGATTTGTGAGGCAAAAATCTACACAATATTTACATGATTTGGAATTTCTACTTTATGTTTAATGTTTAATAAAATAAAGCGCCTGGCAGTGGTGGCACACGCCTTTAATCCCAGCACTTGGGAGGCAGGGCAGGTGGATTTCTGAGTTCGAGGCCAGCTTGGTCTGTCTACAGAGTGAGTTCCAGGACAGCCAGGGCTACACAGAGAAACCCTGTCTTGAAAAACCAATAAAATAAAATAAAATAAATAAAATAAAATAAAATAAAATAAAATAAAATAAAATAAAATAAAATAAAATAAAGCGTGTGGAGGGCTGGAGAGGTGGCTCAGCAGTTAAGAGCACTGATTGCTCTTCCAGAGGTTCTCAGATCAATTGTCAGCCAACACATCCTGACTTGCAAACTGCCTGTCATAGGATCCATGCACTCTTCTGGTGTGTGTCTGAAGTCAGCTGCAGGGTACTCATATAAATAAATAAATAAATAAATAAATAAATAAATAAATAAATAAATAAATAAATAAATAAAAGATCCTTAAAAATGAAATTAAACAAAGCTTCTGAAGAAATTGAGCATCTTAAAATTCCAGGCATCATGCTTATCTAGACACTCCTTTTATTTTATTGTATTACTTACACACACACACACACACACACACACACTCACAAATTGAATTTGAACTAAACATACAGTAAAGAAAAAGAAAAAGAAATCTAAAACAGAGAGCAAAACAAAACAATATCCAAAATAACCTTTCCTGGGGTTAACCAAATAACAGAACCGGGTGTGGCCATACATGCCTTTCATCCCATCACTCAGGAAGGAAGGAAACAGAGGCAATGCTGTGAATTGGAGGCAGGTCTGATCTAGATAGTGATTTCCAGGGCTATGTAGAGAAGCCCCTGCCTGCCCCAACTAAGTCAATGAACAGGAAAAATATAACTATAATTATTAACCTGGGATAAAACAAACAAACAAGGGAAGGTGGTGCTGGGTGCCTGGTTTATGGTCTCTCTGTCCCTGTCTGTCTGTCTCTCCTCTCTCTCCTTCCTCTCTCTCTCTCTCTCTCTCTCTCTCTCTCTCTCTCTCTCTCTCTCTCTCTCTCTCTGTCACTCCCTGTCTCTCTTTCCTCTCTCCTTCCTCTCTCTCTGTCTCTCTCCTTCTCTCTCTGTCTCTCCTCTCTCTCTCTCTCTCTCTCTCTCACTCTCTCTCTCTCGCTCTGTCTCTCTCTCTCCAGTCTGTTTCTTGCTCTCTGTCTCTCTCTTTCTCTTTCTCTGTCTCTCTCTTTCTCTCTCTGTCTCTGTCTCTGTCTCTGTCTCTGTCTCTCTCTCTCTCTCTCTCTCTCTCTCTCTCTCTCTGACTCCAGGGGTGTACCTGCCTGCCTTGCTGAACACTGTATTATGTAATAAACTCAGTAATTTTAGAAGTCAGGAGCTGGAAATATGCAGATAAGATGGTGGGGTGCGCTGGGCAGTGGGAAGCAGAGGCAGGCGAATTTCTGAGTTCGAGGACAGCCTGGTGTACAGAGTGAGTTCCAGGACAGTCAGGGCTACACAGAGAAATGCTGTCTCAAAAAAAAAATCTGGCCATCTCACTATAATATTCATCAATTCTGTTGAGAGGAAGGGAGACACGGAGACATACCTGATCAACCGCCCAACCAACACCCAGATTGGAATCAAAAGAACCCAATCTTTCTTTCTTTCTTTCTTTCTTTCTTTCTTTCTTTCTTTCTTTCTTTCTTTCTTTCTTTCTTTCTTTCTTTCTTTCTTTCTTTCTTTCTTCCTTCCTTCCTTCCTTCCTTCCTTCCTTCCTTCCTTCCTTCCTTTCTTTCTTTTCCCTTTTCTTTTCTTTTCTTTTCTTTTCTTTTCTTTTCTTTCTTTCTTTTTTTTTTCTTTTGAGATAGGGTTTCTCTGTACAGCCCGTCCTGAACTCACTTTGTAGACCAGACTGGCCTCAAATTCAGAAATCCACCTGCCTCTACCTTCCAGATGCTGGGATTAAAGCCCTACACCACCACCGCCCGGCCAAAAGAACACAATGAATCGGGATGGTAGTGTGGTCGAGTTGTGTTTGGTGATGTGGGAGGGAAACTGCTTTCTGCTTTCGTGTTTCTTTCCAAAGTCGGCCCCTTTCAGCTTTTTGAGGAAACTCTGTGCTTACGATGTGTCTTTTTTGTGGTTCATTCTATTTTTACTTTACTTTTTCATTTGATTTTATTCTACTCTATCTGCTGGCCAGAAAGACTTATTGATTGTTATGCCTCCCTAACCCTCTGGGACCCAGACACATGGTCTCACTGAGGCAGGTTCTTAGCATTTTTTTTCTCTGAGTGCTGCTGTGAATGAAGGAGTCTATCAAAGTTATCTTAAACATCATCACATTTGTTATTCCCCTCCTCCTCTCCCTCCTCCCCATATTCCCAAGTTGTCTGGCAAAATATTCTATTTGTAACCACCTTGGTAGGAAATTCCCCCTTGCCACTAATGCTGATCTCTGATGATCTCAGACCCCCAGGTGTATCCCTGGTGCCCTTGCTGAACTCTGTATTGTATAAACTCAGTAACTCTAGCAGTCAGGAACTGGAAATAGGCAGATAAGCTATTGGTAGAAAGGAAGGAAGGAAGGAAGAAAGGAAGGAAGGAAGAAAAAGAACAGATATACCAACACACACACACACACACACACACACACAGACACACACACACACACACACACACCACCACCACCACCACCACCACCACCACCACTACCACCAACACCACCACCACCACCACCACCAACCACTACCACCACCACCACCACCACCACCACCACCACCACCACCACCACCACTCACATGACCAAAGGAAAGCAGTGCAAAAAATAATTACTTTCTGGCCAAAGTGAAAACAAATCACTTTGAAAAGGTATTCCTAGAAAAACAAAACAGAACAAAAACAAACAAACAAACAATCAAACAGGAAGCAAGCAAGCAAGCAAGCAAGGAAGCAAATACAGAAATGGGATTTTTAACCATCCTACCACTTTTAAAATTTAACTCCGTATTTAGTCTTTGAAAAGGGGACAGTGGGTGGGCAGACAGGTGAGTGAGGGCGGGAGGGCAGGCAGCGGTGGTGGCAAGGAGGAGAGGAACATGAAACAGAAAACAGAATGAGAGAGACAAAAATGTCGCCGCCACCCTCCTCTTCCACCTTGTTTGGAGGCTCCCTTCTGCTAATTGTGCCTGTTCCTTGCCCCGCTAACCGACTGTTAGTCGCGTCCTTTCACTTATAGAATGATTAAGCCTGTTTTCTCAGCTCCCGGCCATACTTTGGCTTTTGGGTGCCTGAGGGGGTCGGCCCGAGTCCAGCCAGTGTTCACTAGTTTCGGGCGGGAAAGTGGGAACTGTTTGTGCCACTCGGGAGGAGTGGTGGGCACTCTGCTCCGTCATACGTGGATGAGTGTCCCCCTGAGCTAAGGAGGACCCTGCGGAGAGACTGAGTGTGTGTTTGTGTGTGTGTGTGTGTGTGTGTGTGTGTGTGTGCATGTGTTTGAAGCATTTGGGCTTCACATTTTTCCCTTTGGGCTGTCTACAAAACTTCCTTGGTTTCCCTTTTCAAAAACTGTTCCTGTAGTTTGATATTTGTGTATAGAGATGAAGAAAGAAAGTAGATGGAATGGTAGATCATTTCCAGGTAATCTTTAATCAGAATAACTTATCAAAGAAAGCAACAACCCTTTAACAATTTGTATCCTAAAGAGCAAAGAGACCTCTGAAAATACTGCACTGTGTAAAGTGTTTCAGATCCTTATTTGCTATGGAAACCATGTGCAACATCTTTTTTGCTGCACCAAGGCTTCTCTAAGTAGTAGCACACCAGATCCTCTCTGCCACATCCCCGGAGCTTCCTTTCCTCCATGCATGGCTTCACTGAAGGAACTCTACTTTCAGCCAGGAGTTTCCTAACTTTGCCTCTTGCATTGACACCCTGCTAATGGCCTGTCCCAACTCCAGTTACTTTTTTAAGGAAATCTCCTGTTCTCCGAGCAGGTTGATACCATGGGAAGGGCTGCCCTTCAGTTACTCTGATCTCTGAAGTCCTTTTCTTCCTACTTTTAGGATGATCTACCACCATTTGCAGTGTTGATAGAAATCCCAGGATAACTATTTTTGGAAATTACAAATAGATTTATGGAGTGTGTCAAAATAGTGAAGGGATTCTGATTTGATAAAGTCTGAGAAATAATACAGGTTCAAAAGATGATTTTGCCACCTGTTTAATTTAAAGAAAGAGGATTTCACAGCTTGCTTGAGGTCTAGCTAAACTAACTGAGCTGACCTGCCTGGCATCACCACTGGAAAAGGAGAATTCCTGCTCTAAAGCTGACATATGCAGAGGAAGACTCTACCTGATCTGAATAGAGAAAAGTATTCTTTTCTGAAGTAACTTGCAAAACTCTCTGGGCCCCACAGTTCCCTTTTAGCAGCACTGTTATCCCCACCCTGCCCCCACCCTCCATGTTTGTTGTGATTTATCTTACCTTTAGATTGCTAATTAAGGACATAGCTCCTTTCCTCTGCCCTGAATCTTAGCACAGTATATGAGACAGAAAAACCTCTTCAAGTGTTTTAGTCCTCTGTCTTGCCCTGTGTCCCCCTTGGGTGCAGTGGGTGAGAAGGCATGGAGCTCAGACTCTGGGAGCAAGTGAGAATGGTGCGGCAAGCTCCTTTATTATCCGGGAGCGCCCTTTTTGCCCTCCACTGGTGTTCCATCGGTCCCCAGCAACCATGTCCTCCAAGTGTAGCTCCCGACTGGCTGTCACTGTCTGCGGCACCAATCCCTAAGCTCTCAAGCAGGCTTCAGTTGGTCCCTCATATGGAAGTTACCTCCACAGCAGGCGCGGCCCCACTCACTGTTTATGTGGAAGTGGCCACAGCCTTGTCAGTGAAGCCTGCTGTTTCTCCTACATTCAGGAATGCTGGCCAGATGCCTGTTTTCTTCATAGGGTGGCTCAGATTATTTTGAAAAGCATGCATGTTTTTCCAGTTTGAAACTTAGGCATGTTGACATGCTTCCTCAGTGTAAAGCAAGAGCTCTACATACCCACGTTAGTGAATTCAGGAGAAGAAACTGTGAATGATTTTTCTAAGAAATGCTGTTTGCAGCTTGCCATTAAATATCAAACTTTCATCCAACCTACAACCAAGTTAGTAATGTGCTTTGAGATCTTTATGATTGTTCTGCTTACTTACAGTGTAGTCAACCTTTTCAGAATTAATTGTCCTTTAAGGAAAACAATGTATTCAATCTTACTATGCTTTGGCCTCCCTAATGTATGATTTACTCTATTTCTCCTTAATGATTCATTGATTCCTCACTCAGAGCAATGTATTTGTGCAAAAGATGTAGGGGCTAGAACTATGACCATTGTCTGGAAGCAAAAAGGTTTGAACATTTCCCTCCAATGTTGAAAGCAGTATGTGGGCATACACTAATAATAATACCTGGTTTCTGTCCTTGGGTGGTATTCTGAGTCAATAGGGTCAGAGAAACAACTCTTTAAAAGGAAGTAAGTTTTATTCTGGCTGGTAGTGTTAGAGATTCAGCCTGTGGTGAGGTGTAGCATCATGGCTGAAGGCTGAGGCAGAATAAGGTCCCTGAAGGTCAGGAAGCAGAAAGTCAGCAAGCCCCAGAGACAGAATATACTTCCCAAAGGCCTGTCTGCAGTGAACTGCTTTCTCCTAGCAGCCGCACTTCCTGATATGCCCTGTGGGCTGTGTTGTTATCAATTACTCATTGATGAAGTCAGTGGTTTCATGAATCAATTATAAAAGCCCCTAAACAGGCATCCATGATTTCAGCAAGTGGAAATTTGGAGACATTTCATATCTAAGCCGCAAGAGTGGGGTGGACTCATTTTCCTGTCTTCTGGTTTTTGTGCTCCTGATGAGAAGACTATGTTCAATTTTGTTGCAATTTCTGGTGACTGGATGCCTTTTCTCTGGCTCTCTTGAGAAGCTCTCCTGTGTTTTCATATTCACTCACTAGGTCTTTGTATATTTTTTTTACTAATTGTTATATAAATCCTACTTACTCTGTAATCATAGTTGGTTTGAGAGTCTATTTAATGGTATATTTTTCCAGACTAAAACAAATCTCATTTGCTTTTTTGGACAGTGCATTACTTAGTATGGTGGTAGAGTGAGGTGATTGCAGCTTGCTCCCATGATGGGGTCCTCCCATTTCTGGCACCGCTGAGTTGCAGCTCTTCTGAGGTCTAAACTGGAAACATGACTATTTTTAGATTTTTGATGAAAGAAAATGGCTTCTGTTGTTTGCTTTCAGTCCCTTGGACTCTTGTAGTGCTATGCATTCTTTTCTGTGGCCACTGTTCACTCTGGCATGTGCTTCTCAGGGTCTGTGGTCTCATTGGCAAATATCTTCTGAAAAAAAAAATAAGATCAAATGGTGGGCACACTCCTGAGCCTCCCAATTCTTACAGCTATTAACTTAATATATATTTTATGTTTGCCTGGCATCTCTAGTTACATACAGTGAGAAAACTTACGTGAGGCAGTTTGCAACACTGTCCAAGGTGAGCATCACACTGTTGGGCTCATGTGAATGAAGAACAGCTTTTCATATGTAGGTACAGCTGTTCTCTGAACTATGCACATGAGAAGACACAGAATCTCCCCAAGCTTCCTGGCATCCTAGTTTAGTACACACAGAGCTAGCTGTGTCCCTTTGAGAGGCTGGGCTACCTGGACACTGGATGTTCTCACCCAGAATTACTGGGTTCCTCATGCACAGCAATAATCCCAGGAAACAGCTTCATCCAAAATCTCAAGTACAGGTTTTTTGGCTGTTGCTTTTAATAATTTTATAAGCTTGAAACCTTAGTCAAACCGACTGTTGAAATCAGAGGACTTTTTGTACTTTTATTTGCTTATTAGTACCAAGCCTTGAATCACAGAATAAGATAAGATTTAAATTTCCTAATTTCAATTTCCTTTGTGGGTAACACAAAACTAAATAATAAACTATTAGTCACTTTAATTTATTCAGAAAAAATAGAGACCAGTTGTTTCAAAGATAATGCGTGATATACAGGCATAGTATGCTGCAATTTCTAAGAAATAAATTGGGGAATTTTGGATAATTGTAATCAAAAGAGATGGGAGATGTCTGGGCATATTTAATAGTAAAGTAAAATAGTAATGTTTACAAAAATAGAACCGTGTAAAAAAAAAAAAGTACAGTTGGTCCCAGAGTGGCTGTAGGCCTGGGAGGTTTATCAGAAAGGAGATAGATAGATGAATAAATAGACAGACAGACAGACAGACAGACAGACCCTGGCAAAGACAGAAAGCCACAGAAATGCAGCAGTATACTTTCATCAAACAGTCATTTTAAGAGAAACAAGGTGTAGGAGGGAGGAGGCTAAAGGTGCATGCAGCAGTGATGGGTACGGGAGAAGTTGAGGCCTCTCCTCTCAGGGACTGAGCTTCGGCAAGTCATCATTTTAAAAAGATCACTGATATGACAATAGTTCTCTCTCCCTCCCTCCCTCCCTCCCCTCCCATCCTCCTTCTCTCTCCCTCCATGTCCTCTCCGTCCCTCCCTCCTTCCCTCCTTCCCTCCCTCCCTTCCTGCTTCTCTCTCGGTCTCTGTCTGTCTCTCACTCTCTCCCTGCTCTCTCTCTCTCCTGTTATTCTCTCTTGCTCTCCTTCTCCCAATCACCCTGACATGCCAAATGGTTCATGAAGAGATAGGAGCAAGTATGAAGGCACTTCATGCTGGAGACTGGCCAGCAAGAGCCTCTAGAGCAGGGGTTCTCAAGCAGGGGTCATGACCCCTTTGTGCAGAGGTTCCCAATCTTCCTAACTTTGTGGCCCTTTAATACAGTTCCTCATGTTGCAGTGACCATGAACCATACAATGTATTTTGTTGCTACTTCATAAGTATAATTTTGCTACTGTTATGGATCGTAATGTAAAACCTATGTTTTCCAATTATCTTAGGGAACTCCTGTGAAGGGATCAATGGACCCACAAAAGGGTCACAGCCACTGCCTTTGGGGTGTCTCCTGAGTCAAATTGGACACCTATCTTTATCTTTCCCTGGCAAATCTTAAATGCCCATCAGGAAGAGATTCGTTTAAAATACCATTCTCTAGGTGAACAGAACCCAGACACCTCTAACAGCCTGATCGGTGAATGTTTGTGATTGCCTACAACCAGAAATATTCCCCTTTTCTTGATTCCTTTTCTTCCAATGAATATTTTTTCTGAGTGTTTGAAGTCTGAGAAAGCAAGACATTGTTTTACATATTTGAAAGAAACATGAAAAAACAAAACCACACTGTATGTCAACAGAGGCCATAGAGCTGCATGAAATAATTCTAAGACATTTCTTCTCTCTTGTTTTATATTAAATGTTTCAAACTTCTGTGCATATTTGCATTTATTGTAGGTTTAAAATACTTTACAAATGTTTATCTTCTTCAATCATTTGCTTTTTCCAAGTAAGGCCATCTCTTCTTCTAATGAATTGATAGCGTAGTGTATATTAAGCCCTCTGGGTGTCTTAATTTCTGGTAACATCTTTCCTTGCCATTTTCTGAAACCTGTCTGCTATCATTCTGCTCTGTCCTTTGTGGTTTTCTTTAACCCAGTCAATACCACAGAAATAATGAAGTTTCATTAGTTCTGGTCTCCAGTCCACCCTCAGAGTACCAAGCACCAAAGTACCAAATTGGACTAAACAACACTTTGTAACTAGAAAAGATTTGGTGTTGCGTGTATGTCTAAGCGAGTAGCCTCAAAAGAGAACGCACAGGATAGTTTTCTCTCAAAAAAATATGTCAGAATACCATATTTTAAGGAAATCCCGCATCGTGCGAAATTATCTTGTTTTTCCTAAACAACAAGTTTTATTTTTTTTATTCGATATAATTTATTTACATTTCAAATGATTTCCCCCTTTCTAGCCCGAAAGTCCCGTAAGCCCCCTTCTCTTCCCCTGTCCTCCCACCCACCCCTTCCCACTTCCCCGTTCTGGTTTTGCCGAATACTGTTTCACTGAGTCTTTCCAGAACCAGGGGCCACTCCTCCTTTCTTCTTGTACCTCATTTGATGTGTGGATTATGTTTTGGGTATTCCAGTTTTCTAGGTTAATATCTACTTATTAGTGAGTGCATACCATGATTCACCTTTTTTTTTTTTATTCGATATAATTTATTTACATTTCAAATGATTTCCCCTTTTCTAGCCCCCCCACTCCCCGAAAGTCCCGCAAGCCCCCTTCTCTTCCCCTGTCCTCCCACCCACCCCTTCCCACTTCCCCGTTCTGGTTTTGCTGAGTACTGTTTCACTGAGTCTTTCCAGAACCAGGGGCCACTCCTTCTTTCTTCTTGTACCTCATTTGATGTGTGGATTATGTTTTGGGTATTCCAGTTTTCTAGGTTAATATCCACTTATTAGTGAGTGCATACCATGATTCACCTTTTGAGTCTGGGTTACCTCACTTAGTATGATGTTCTCTAGGTCCATCCATTTGCCTAAGAATTTCATGAATTCATTGTTTCAAATGGCTGAATAGTACTCCATTGTGTAGATATACCACATTTTTTGCATCCACTCTTCTGTTGAGGGATACCTGGGTTCTTTCCAGCATCTGGCAATTATAAATAGGGATGCTATGAACATAGTAGAGAATGTATCATTATTCCATGGTGGGGAGCCTTCTGGGTATATGCCCAGGAGTGGTATAGCAGGATCTTCTGGAAGTGAGGTGCCCAGTTTTCGGAGGAACAACCAGACTGCTTTCCAGAGTGGTTGTACCAATTTGCAACCCCACCAGCAGTGGAGGAGTGTTCCTCTTTCTCCACACCCTCTCCAACACCTGCTGTCTCCTGAATTTTTAATCTTAGCCATTCTGACTGGTGTAAGATGAAATCTTAGGGTTGTTTTGATTTGCATTTCCCTAATGACTAATGAAGTTGAGCATTTTTTAAGATGCTTCTCGGCCATCCGAAGTTCTTCAGGTGAGAATTCTTTGTTTAACTCTGTACCCCCATTTTTAATAGGGTTGTTCGGTTTTCTGGAGTCTAACTTCTTGAGTTCTTTATATATATTGGATATTAGCCCTCTATCTGATGTAGGGTTGGTGAAGATCTTTTCCCAGTTTATTGGTTGCCGATTTGTTCTCTTGATGGTGTCCTTTGCCTTACAGAAACTTTGTAATTTTATGAGGTCCCATTTGTCAATTCTTGCTCTTAGAGCATACGCTATTGGTGTTTTGTTCAGAAATTTTCTCCCTGTACCGATGTCCTCAAGGGTCTTCCCCTGTTTCTTTTCTATTAGCTTCAGAGTGTCTGGCTTTATGTGGAGGTCCTTGATCCATTTGGATTTGAGCTTAGTACAAGGAGACAAGGATGGATCAATTCGCATTCTTCTGCATGCTGACCTCCAGTTGAACCAGCACCATTTGTTGAAAAGGCTATTTTTTTCCATTGGATGTTTTCAGCCTCTTTGTCGAGGATCAAGTGGCCATAGGTGTGTGGGTTCATTTCTGGATCTTCAATCCTGTTCCATTGATCCTCCTGCTGTCACTGTACCAATACCATGCAGTTTTTAACACTATTGCCCTATAGTATTGCTTGAGGTCAGGGATACTGATTCCCCCAGATTTTCTTTTATTGCTGAGAATAGTTTTAGCTATCCTGGGTTTTTTGTTGTTCCAGATGAATTTGATAATTGCTCTTTCTAACTATGTGAAGAATTGAGTTGGGATTTTGATGGGTATTGCATTGAATCTGTATAGTGCTTTTGGCAAAATGGCCATTTTAACTATATTGATTCTACCGATCCATGAGCATGGGAGGTTTTCCCATTTTTTTGAGGTCTTCTTCCATTTCCTTCTTCAGAGTCTTGAAGTTCTTGTCATACAGATCTTTCACATGTTTGGTAAGAGTCACCCCAAGATAATTTATAATGTTTGTGGCTATTGTGAAGGGCGTCATTTCCCTAATTTCTTTCTCAGCCTGCTTATCCTTTGAGTATAGGAAGGCCACTGATTTGCTTGAGTTGATTTTATAACCTGCCACTTTGCTGAAGTTGTTTATCAGCTGTAGGAGCTTTCTAGTGGAGTTTTTTTTTGGGTCACTCAGGTAGACGATCATGTCGTCTGCAAATAATGATAGTTTGACTTCTTCCTTTCCAATTTGTATCCCTTTGACCTCCTTATGTTGTCGAATTGCCCAAGCTAGTACCTCAAGTACAATATTGAAAAGATAAGGAGAAAGGGGGCAGCCTTGTCTGGTCCCTGATTTCAGTGGGATTGCTTCAAGTTTCTCTCCATTTAGTTTGATGCTGGCTACCGGTTTGCTGTATATTGCTTTTACTATGTTTAGGTATGGGCCTTGAATTCCTGTTCTCTCCAAGACTTTAAGCATGAAAGGATGCTGAATTTTGTCAAATGCTTTTTCAGCATCCAATGAAATGACCATGTTGTTTTGTTTTTGAGTTTGTTTATGTAGTGGATTGTATTGATGGATTTCCGTATATTGAACCAACCCTGCATTCCCGGGATAAAGCCTACTTGATCATGGTGGTTGATCGTTTTGATGTGTTCTTGGATTCGGTGGCAAGAATTTTATTGAGTATTTTTGCATCGATGTTCATAAGGGAAATTGGTCTGAAGTTCACTTTCTTTGTTGGATCTTTGTGTGGCTTTGGTATCAGCGTAATTGTGGCTTCGTTGAAGTAATTGGGTAGTGTTCTTTCTGTTTCTATTTTGTGGAATAGTTTGAAGAGTATTGGTGTTAACTCTTCTTTGAAGGTCTGGTAGAATTCTGCACTGAAGCCATCTGGTCCTGTGCTTTTTTTGGTTGGAAGACTTTCTATGACTCCTTCTATTTCTTTAGGCATTATGGGACTGTTTAGATGGTCTAGTTGGTCCTGATTTAATTTTGGTATTTGGTATTTGTCAAAGAAATTGTCCATTTCCTCCAGATTCTCCAGTTGTGTTGAGTACAGGCTCTTGTAGTAGGATCTGATGATTTTTTGGATTTCCTCAGTTTCCGTTGTTATATCTCCCTTTTCATTTCTAAGTTTGTTAATTTGGATACTTTCTCTGTGCCCTTTGGTCAGTCTGGCTAAGGGTTTATCTGTCTTGTTGATTTTCTCAAAGAACCAGCTCCTGGTTTTGTTGATTTTTTGTATGGTTCTCTTTGTTTCTACTTGATTGATTTCGGCCCTGAGTTTGATGATTTCCTGCCTTCTACTCCTCCTGGGTGAAATAGCTTCTTTTTGTTCTAGGGCTTTCAGGTGTGTCATTAAGCTGGTAATGTATGCTCTCTCCATTTTCTTTTTGGAGGCACTCAGGGCTATGAGTTTTCCTCTTAGCACTGCTTTCATTGTGTCCCATATATTTGGGTATGTTTTGTTTTCATTTTCATTGTGTTCTAAAAAGTCTTTAATTTCTTTATTTCTTCCTTGACCAAGTTATCATTGAGTAGAGTATTGTTAAGTTTCCACGTGTATGTGGGTTTTCTGTTGTTTCTGTTGCTATTGAAGACCACTTTTACTCCATAGTGATCAGATAGGAGGCATGGGATTAGTTCTATCTTCTTATATTTGTTGAGGTCTGTCTTGTGACCAATTATATGGTCTATTTTGGAGAAGGTACCATGAGGTGCTAAGAAAAAGGTATATTCTTTTGTTTTAGGAAAGAATGTTATATATATATATATATATATATATATATATATATATATATATATATATATATATATATATATATTAAATCTAATTGGTCCAAAGCTTCAATTAGTTTCATTGTGTCCCTGTTTGGTTTCTGTTTTCCTGATCGGTCCATTGAGGAAAGTGCAGTGTTGAAGTCACCCACAATTATTGTTTTAGGTGCAATGTGTGCTTTTAGTTTTAATAAAGTTTTTTTTACGAAAGAGGGTGCCCTTGCATTTGGGGCATAGATGTTCAGGATTGACAGTTCTTCTTTTTGTATTTTTTCTTTTGACCAGTAAGAAGTGTCCCTCAGAGTCTCATTTGATGACTTTGGGTTGAAAGTCAATTTTATCTGATATTAAAATGGCTACTCCAGCTTGTTTCCTGGGACCATTTGCTTGTAAAATTGTCTTCCAGCCTTTTACTCTAAGGTAGTGTTTGTCTTTGACCCTGAGGTGTGTTTCCTGTAAGCAGCAAAATGTAGGGTCCTGTTTACGTATCCAGTCAGTTAGTCTGTGTCTTTTTATTGGGGCATTAATTCCATTGATGTTAAGAGATATTAAGGAATAGTGATTGTTACTTCCTATCATTTTTGACGTTATTTTTTAAATTTGATTGCTTAACTTCTTTTGGGTTTGATGAAAGGTTACTATCTTGCTTTTTCCAGGGTGAAGTTTCCCTCCTTGTATTGCTGTTGTCCTCCTATTATCCTTTTTAGGGCTGGGTTTGTGGATAGATATTGGGTAAACTTGGTTTTGTCATGAAATATCTTAGTTTCTCCATCTATGGTGATGGGAGTTTTGCTGGATATAGTAGTTTTGGTTGGCATTTGTGTTCTTTTAGAGTCTGCATGAGATCTGCCCAGGACCTTCTAGCCTTCATAGTCTCAGGTGAAAAGTCTGCTGTGATTCTGATAGGTCTTCCTTTATATGTTACTTGGCCTTTTTCTCTTACTGCCTTTAATATTCTTTCTTTGTTTAGAACATTTGGTGTTTTGATTATTATGTGACGGGAAGTATTTCTGTTCTGGTCCAGTCTGTTTGGAGTTCTGTAGGCTTCTTGTATATTCATGGACATCTCTCTCTTTAGGTTAGGGAAGTTTTCTTCCATAATTTTATTGAAGATATTTGCTGGCCCCTTAAGTTGTAAATCTTCACTCTCATCTATGCCTATAATCCTTAGGTTTGGTCTTCTCATTGTGTCCTGGATTTCCTGGATATTTTGGGTTACAAGCTTTTTGCATTTTGCATTTTCTTTAACTGCTGAGTCCATGGTTTCTATGGAATCTTCAGCATCTGAGATTCTTTATTCTATCTCTTGTATTCTGTTGTTGATATTTGCATCTCTGTCCCCTGATTTCTTCCCAAGGCTTTCTGTCTCTAAAGTTGTCTCCCTTTGAGTTTTCTTAGTTGTTTCTACTTCTGATTTTAGATCCTGGATGGTTTTGCTTAGCTCCTTCACTTGCTTGTTTGTGCTTTCCTGTAATTCTTTAAGAGATTTTTGTGTTTCCTCTTTCATGACCTCAGCCCGTTGACCAAAGTTCTCCTGTATTTCTTTAAGTGATTTTTGCATTTCCTCCTTGTTGGCTTTTGTATTCTCCTGGATTTCTTTCAATGAATTTTGTGTTTCCCTTGCAAGGGCTTCTAACTTTTGATCCATTTTCTCCTGAATTTCTTTAAGTATGTCCTTCATGTGTTCCTGTACCAGCATCATGACCAGTGATTTTAAATCCAAATCTTGTTTTACTGGTGTGATGGGGTATCCAGGACATGCTGGTAGAGGAGAATTGGGTTCAGATGTTGTCATATTGCCTTGATTTCTGTTAGTGACGTTCCTGCGTTTGCCTTTTGCCATCTAGTTCTCCCTGGTGTTAGTTTGTCTTGTCAGTGCTGGACTGACCAGTGCAAGCTGCCCCTTCCACGTTGGCCTCTGGTGCACAGCTTACCCCTTGCACTGCCTGTAGACAGGGTGCTGCTGCCCAGGCTGATCAGATCCCGAAGCAGGCACCCGAAGGCTCCCGCTGGGGCCTGCTGGATTCACTGGAGCACACTGACTTCTCCCAGCTGGCCGCCCGGAAGCCCAGCTAGCCGCTTGCAGGACCTGGAGATGTGGTGCGGCCGCCCAGGCTGATCTGGATCCGGTAGCGGAGAGAGTTGAGCTGAGGGCTTCCACCTGAGGCCTTGCCCAGATTGTGTCTGTGGACCAGATGGAGCCCGTGTGCACCCCCATGGAGTGCCGACGGTGTATGCTGCTGTGACCTCCCCTGTGTTCCGCTCACTCCACTGGGCAGCTGATCCCTCAATCGGGCTGGCGCACACAAGGTTAGCCTAGCCGCCCAGGCCCTGAGTTCAGGCAAAAGCCTGGGAGGCCAAGGTCTGAGCAAAGTTCCCCTAGGGCTATGACTGTTAATTGGGTCTGCCAGGTGACCAGGATGGCGGGCGTGTGCGCCCGCGCTCCCTGAAAGTGCCGGGAGAGTCTGCTGTGCTAACAACCTCCTGGGCGGGTTGACTCACAGATGGCCCACCAAGCCGCCCAGTTCTTGGGGTCAGTCCTGTGCCTTTTGGGGCCTAGACCCCTGCTTTGTTAGCCTCAGGCTATGCCTGTTACAGGTCTGCCCGCCAGAGCTCTCTGTCGTCCTGCAGGCAAAATGGCGGTGCGCTCGCAGGCCTGGGCAAAAAACCTCCTGGCTGGGTCGGCACCCTGATGGCCCTCCTGAACAGCCCAGGGCCTGGGTGCAGCCCAACGCCCGTCGGGCTCAGACCACCGCAGTGTTGGCCTTGGATTATGTTTGTGTACCTCAGTCTGTCCGATCCCTGGAGTCCGAAACCAAGATGGATGAGCCTCTCCTGACTGGTGGGAGGCCGAGTTCTGAAGTGGCTTCTGTGCAGGAAAGGTGCCGCACAACCGCAGCTGCTTGCCGCCCGGCTGGTCAGCGAAGGTCAGTGGTCGTGGGCGCAGGGACTAACTGGACCCTGTGTCGCCTTGGTTCCACTGCTGATGGCCATTCAGCTGGACCAGCCACTGCTGCACTGCCACCGCCGCCACCAAACTTTAAACAAAACGTTTTAACTCGAAAAGCTTTGGTGTTGCTTTTATGTCTAAGTGTGTAGCCTCAAAAGAGAACGCACAGGAGAGTTTTCTCTCGAAAGAATATGTAAGAATACCACGTTACAAGGAAATACATTGTTGCAGAGTAAAGACAAATATGTACGTACTAGAAATTCTTAAACTTTACGAGAAAATAACACATCGTACAAAATTATCTTGTATTTCCTAAACAACACGTAACTAGAAAAGATTTAGTGTTGCATGTATGACTAAGTGTGTAGCCTCAAAAGAGAATGCACAGGAGAGTTTTCTTTCGAAAGAATAAGTAAAAGTACCACGTTTTAAGGAAATCCTGCATCTTGCGAAATTATCTTGTTTTTCCCAAACAACACGTTTTAACTAGAAAAGCTTTGTTGTTGCGTGTATGTCTAAGAGTGAAGCCTCAAAAGAGTACGCACAGGAGAGTTTTCTCTCAATAGAATTTGTAAGAATACCATGTTACAAGGAAATACAGTGTTGCAGAGTAAAGACAAATACGTACGTATTAGAAATACTTAAGCTTTACGGGAAGAAATAACACATCTTACAAAATTATCTTGTTTTTCCTAAACAACATGTTGTAACTCGAAAAGCTTTCGATATAATTTATTTACATTTCAAATGATTTCCCCTTTTCTAGCCCCTCCCCACTCCCCAAAAGTCCCATAAGCCCCCTTCTCTTCCCCTGTCCTCCCTCCCACCCCTTCCCAGTTCCCTGTTCTGGTTTTGCCGGATACTGTTTCACTGAGACTTTCCAGAACCAGGGACCACTTCTCCTTTCTTCTTGTATCTCATTTGATGTGTGGATTATGTTTTGGGTATTCCAGTTTTCTGGGTTAATAACCACTTATTCGTGAGTGCATACCATGATTCACCTTCTGAGTCTGGGTTACCTCACTTAGTATGATGTTCTCTAGCTCCATCCATTTGCCTAAGAATTTCATGAATTCATTGTTTCTAATGGCTGAATAGTACTCCATTGTGTAGATATACCACATTTTTTGCATCCACTCTTCTGTTGAGGGATACCTGGGTTCTTTCCAGCATCTGGCAATTATAAATAGGGCTGCTATGAACAGAGTAGGGCATGTATCCTTATTACATGGTGGGGAATCCTCTGGGTATATGCCCAGGAGTGGTATAGCAGGATCTTCTGGAAGTGAGGTGCCCAGTTTTCGGAGGAACCGCCAGACTGATTTCCAGAGTGGTTGTACCAATTTGCAACCCCACCAGCAGTGGAGGAGTGTTCCTCTTTCTCCACACCCTCTCCAGCACCTGCTGTTCCTGAATTTTTAATCTTAGCCATTCTGACTGGTGTAAGATGAAATCTTAGGGTTGTTTTGATTTGCATTTCCCTAATGACTAATGAAGTTGAGCATTTTTTAAGATGCTTCTCTGCCATCCGAAGTTCTTCAGGTGAGAATTCTTTGTTTAACTGTGTACCCCATTTTTTAATAGGGTTGTTCGGTTTTCTGGAGTCTAACTTCTTGAGTTCTTTATATATATTGGATATTAGCCCTCTATCTGATGTAGGGTTGGTGAAGATCTTTTCCCAATTTGTTGGTTGCCGATCTGTCCACTTGATGGTGTCCTTTGCCTTACAGAAACTCTGTAACCTTATGAGGTCCCATTTGTCAATTCTTGCTCTTAGAGCATACGCTATTGGTGTTCTGTTCAGAAACTTTCTCCCTGTACCGATGTCCTCAAGGGTCTTCCCCACTTTCTTTTCTATTAGCTTCAGAGTGTCTGGCTTTATGTGGAGGTCCTTGATCCATTTGGATTTGAGCTTAGTACAAGGAGACAAGGATGAATCAATTCGCATTCTTCTGCATGCTGACCTCCAGTTGAACCAGCACCATTTGTTGAAAAGGCTATCTTTTTTCCATTGGATGTTTTTAGCCTCTTTGTCGAGGATCAAGTGGCCATAGGTGTGTGGGTTCATTTCTGGATCTTCAATCCTGTTCCATTGATCCTCCTGCCTGTCACTGTACCAATGCCATGCAGTTTTTAACACTATTGCTCTGTAGTATTGCTTGAGGTCAGGGATACTGATTCCCCCAGATTTTCTTTTGTTGCTGAGAATAGTTTTAGCTATCCTGGGTTTTTTGTTGTTCCAGATGAATTTGATAATTGCTCTTTCTAACTCTGTGAAGAATTGAGTTGGGATTTTGATGGGTATTGCATTGAATCTGTATATTGCTTTTGGCAAAATGGCCATTTTAACTATATTGATTCTACCGATCCATGAGCATGGGAGGTTTTCCCATTTTTTGAGGTCTTCTTCCATTTCCTTCTTCAGAGTCTTGAAGTTCTTGTCATACAGATCTTTCACATGTTTGGTAAGAGTCACCCCAAGATACTTTATACAGTTTGTGGCTATTGTGAAGGGGGTCATTTCCCTAATTTCTTTCTCAGTCTGCTTATCCTTTGAGTACAGGAAGGCCACTGATTTGCTTGAGTTGATTTTATAACCTGCCACTTTGCTGAAGTTGTTTATCAGCTGTAGGAGCTCTCTAGTGGAGTTTTTTGGGTCACTTAGGTAGACTATCATGTCGTCTGCAAATAATGATAGTTTGACTTCCTCCTTTCCAATTTGTATCCCTTTGACCTCCTTATGTTGTCGAATTGCCCGAGCTAGTACCTCAAGTACAATATTGAAAAGATAAGGAGAAAGGGGGCAGCCTTGTCTGGTCCCTGATTTCAGTGGGATTGCTTCAAGTTTCTCTCCATTTAGTTTGATGCTGGCTACCGGTTTGCTGTATATTGCTTTTACTATGCTTAGGTATGGGCCTTGAATTCCTGTTCTCTCCAAGACTTTAAGCATGAAAGGATGCTGAATTTTCAGCATCCTTTGAAATGACCATGTGTTTTTTTTCTTTGAGTTTGTTTATGTAGTGGATTGTATTGATGGATTTCCGTATATTGAACCAACCCTGCATTCCCGGGATAAAGCCTACTTGATCATGGTGGATGATCGTTTTGATGTGTTCTTGGATTCGGTTGGCAAGAATTTTATTGAGTATTTTTGCATCGATGTTCATAAGGGAAATTGGTCTGAAGTTCTCTTTCTTTGTTGGATCTTTTTGTGGCTTTGGTATCAGCGTAATTGTGGCTTCGTAGAAGGAATTGGGTAGTGTTCCTTCTGTTTCTATTTTGTGGAATAGTTTGAAGAGTATTGGTGTTAACTCTTCTTTGAAGGTCTGGTAGAATTCTGCACTGAAACCATCTGGTCCTGTGCTTTTTTTGGTTGAAAGACTTTCTATGACTCCTTCTAATTCTTTAGGCATTATGGGACTGTTTAGATGGTCTAGTTGGTCCTGATTTAATTTTGGTATTTGGTATCTGTCAAGGAAATAGTCCATTTCCTCCAGATTCTCCAGTTGTGTTGAGTACAGGCTCTTGTAGTAGGATCTGATGATTTTTTGGATTTCCTCAGTTTCCGTTGTTATATCTCCCTTTTCATTTCTAAGTTTGTTGATTTGGATACTTTCTCTGTGCCCTTTGGTCAGTCTGGCTAAGGGTTTATCTATCTTGTTGATTTTCTCAAAGAACCAGCTCCTGGTTTTGTTGATTTTTTGTATGGTTCTCTTTGTTTCTACTTGATTGATTTCGGCCCTGAGTTTGATGATTTCCTGCCTTCTACTCCTCCTGGGTGAAATAGCTTCTTTTTGTTCTAGGGCTTTCAGGTGTGTCATTAAGCTGGTAATGTATGCTCTCTCCGTTTTCTTTTTGGAGGCACTCAGGGCTATGAGTTTTCCTCTTAGCACTGCTTTCATTGTGTCCCATAGATTTGGGTATGTTGTGTTTTCATTTTCATTGTGTTCTAAAAAGTCTTTAATTTCTTTCTTTATTTCTTCCTTGACCAAGGTATCATTGAGTATAGTATTGTTCAATTTCCACGTGTATGTGGGTTTTCTATTGTTTCTGTTGCTATTGAAGACCAATTTTACTCCATAGTGATCAGATAGGAGGCATGGGATCAGTTCGATCTTCTTATATTTCTTGAGGTCTGTCTTGTGACCAATTATATGGTCGATTTTGGAGAAGGTACCATGAGGTGCTGAAAAAAAGGTATATTCTTTTGTTTTAGGATAGAATGTTCTATATATATCTGTTAAATCTAATTGGTCCAAAGCTTCAATTAGTTTCACTGTGTCCTTGTTTAGTTTCTGTTTTCCTGATCGGTCCATTGAGGAAAGTGCAGTGTTGAAGTCACCCACAATTATTGTGTTAGGTGCAATGTGTGCTTTGAGTTTTTAATAAAGTTTCTTTTATGAAAGAGGGTGCCCTTGCATTTGGAGCATAGATGTTCAGGATTGACAGTTCTTCTTGTTGTATTTTTCCTTTGACCAGCAAGAAGTGTCCCTCAGAGTCTCTTTTGATGACTTTGGGTTGAAAGTCAATTTTATCTGATATTAAAATGGCTACTCCAGCTTGTTTCCTGAGACCATTTGCTTGTAAAATTGTCTTCCAGCCTTTTACTCTAAGGTAGTGTTTGTCTTTGACCCTGAGGTGTGTTTCCTGTAAGCAGCAAAATGTAGGGTCCTGTTTATGTATCCAGTCAGTTAGTCTGTGTCTTTTTATTGGGGCATTAATTCCATTGATGTTAAGAGATATTAAGGAATAGTGATTGTTACTTCCTATCATTTTTGACGTTATTTTTTAAATTTGATTGCTTAACTTCTTTTGGGTTTGATGAAAGGTTTCTATCTTGCTCTTTCCAGGGTGAAGTTTCCCTCCTTGTATTGCTGTTGTCCTCCTATTATCCTTTTTAGGGCTGGGTTTGTGGATAGATATTGGGTAAACTTGGTTTTGTCGTGGAATATCTTAGTTTCTCCATCTATGGTGATTGAGAGTTTTGCTGGATATAGTAGTTTTGGTTGGCATTTGTGTTCTCTTAGAGTCTGCATGAGATCTGCCCAGGACCTTCTAGCCTTCATAGTCTCAGGTGAAAAGTCTGCTGTGATTCTGATAGGTCTTCCTTTATATGTTACTTGGCCTTTTTCTCTTACTGCCTTTAGTATTCTTTCTTTGTTTAGAACATTTGGTGTTTTGATTATTATGTGACGGGAAGTATTTCTGTTCTGGTCCAGTCTGTTTGGAGTTCTGTAGGCTTCTTGTATATTCATGGGCATCTCTCTCTTTAGGTTAGGGAAGTTTTCTTCCATAATTTTATTGAAGATATTTGCTGGCCCTTTAAGTTGTAAATCTTCACTCTCATCTATGCCTATAATCCTTAGGTTTGGTCTTCTCATTGTGTCCTGGATTTCCTGGATATTTTGGGTTACAAGCTTTTTGCATTTTGCATTTTCTTTAACTGTTGAGTCCATGGTTTCTATGGAATCTTCAGCATCTGAGATTCTTTCTTCTATGTCTTGTATTCTGTTGTTGATGTTTGCATCTCTGTCCCCTGATTTCTTCCCAAGGCTTTCTATCTCCAAAGTTGTCTCCTTTTGCGTTTTCTTAGTTGTTTCTACTTCTGATTTTAGATCCTGGATGGTTTTGCTTAGGTCCTTCACGTGCTTGTTTGTGCTTTCCTGTAATTCTTTAAGAGATTTTTGTGTTTTCTCTTTCATGACCTCAGCTTGTTGACCAAGGTTCTCCTGTAGTTCTTTAAGACATTTTTGTGTTTCGTCTTTCATGACCTCAGCCTGTTGACCAAAGTTCTCCTGTATTTCTTTAAGTGTTTTTTGCATTTCTTCCTTGTTGGCTTTTGTATTCTCCTGGATTTCTTTCAATGATTTTTGTGTTTCCCTTGCAAGGGCTTCTAACTTTTGATCCATTTTCTCCTGAAATTCTTTAAGTATGTCCTTCATGTGTTCCTGTACCATGACCAGTGATTTTAAATCCAAATCTTGTTTTACTGGTGTGATGGGGTATCCAGGACATGCTGGTAGAGGAGAATTGGGTTCAGATGTTGCCATATTGCCTTGATTTCTGTTAGTGACTTTCCTGCCTTTGCCTTTTGCCATCTAGCTCTCACTGGTGTTACTTGGTCTTGTCAGTGCTGGACTCACCAGTGCAAGCTGCCCCTTCCCCGTTGGCCTCTGGTGCACAGCTTACACCCTGCACTGCCTGTAGACAGGGTGCTGCTGTCCAGGCTGTTCAGATCCTGAAGCAGGCACCTGAAGGCTCCAGCTGGGGCCTGCTGGATTCACTGGAGCACACTGGCTTCTCCCAGCTGGCTGCCCGGAAGCCCCCGCTAGCCTCTTGAGGGACCTGGAGATGTGGTGTGGCCGCCCAGGCTGATCTTAAGCGGAGAGAGTTGAGCTGGGGGCTTCTATCTGAGGCCTTGCCCCAGATTGTGTCTGTGGACCAGATGGGGCCCGTGTGCACTCCCAGGGAGCGCCGAAGGTGTATGCTGCTGTGACCTCCCCTGTGTTCCACTCACTCTGCTAGGCAGCCGTTTCCCCGATCGGGCTGGCGCACATAAGGTTAGCCTGTTCGCCCAGGCCCTGAGTCCAGGCAAAAGCCTGGGAGGCCAAGGTCCGAGCAAAGTTCCCCTAGGGCTATGACTGTTAATTGGGTCTGCCAGGTGACCCGGATGGCCGGCGTGCACGTCCGCGCTCCCCGAAAGCACCGGGAGAGTCTGTTGTGCTAACAACCTCCTGGGCGGGTTGACTCACAGATGGCCCACCAAGCCGCCCAGTTCTTGGGGTCAGTCCTGTGCCTTTTGGGGCCTAGACCCCCGTTTTGTTAGCCTCAGGCTACGCTTGTTAGCCGTCTCTGCCCTCCCGAGCACTCTGGGTCCTGTAGGCAAGATGGTGGCGCGTGCGCCGGCCAGGGCAAAAAAACCTCCTGGCTGGGTTGGCACCCCGATGGTCACCCGAATGGCCCAGGGCCTGGGTGCAGGCCAACGCCCGTCGGGCTCAGACCCCTGTGGTGTTGGCCTCGGATTATGTTTGTGTACCTCAGTCTGTCCGATCTCTGAAGTCCGCGATCAAGATGGAGGTGAGTCTCTCCTGACTGGCGGGAAGCCGAGTTCTGAAGTGGCTTCCATGCAGCGAAAGGCTCCGCAGAGCCGCAGCTGTTTGCTGCCCGGCTGGTCAGCGAAGGTCAGTGGTCGTGGGCGCAGGGCCTAACTGGACCCTGTGTCGCCTTGGTTCCACCGCTGATGGCCCTTCAGCTGGAGCAGCCACTGCTGCCGCCGCCGCCGCTGCCGCCGCCACAAAGATCAACTCGAAAGGCTTTGGTGTTGCGTGTATGTCTAAGCCTTTAGCCTCAAAGGTGAATGCACAGGAGAGTTTTCTCTTGAAAGAATATGTAAGAATACCACGTTATAAGGAAATACAGTGTTGCAGAGTAAAGACAAATACGTACATATTGGAAATACTTAAAATATATGAGAAGACATAACGCATCGTGCAAAATTATCTTGTTTTTCCTAAACAACACATTGTAACTCGAAAAGATTTGGTGTTGCGTGTATGTGTATGCTTGTAGCCTCAAAAGGGAACGCACAGGAGAGTTTTCTCTCGAAAAAATATGTCAGAATACTATGTTTTATGGAAATCCCGCATCTTGCAAAATAATCTTCTTTTTCCTAAACAACACGTTGTAACTCGAAAAGCTTTGGTGTTGCGTGTATGTCTAAGCGTGTAGCCTTAAAAGAGAACACAGAGGAGAGTTTTCTCTCGAAAGAATATGTAAGAATACCACGTTATAAGGAAATACAGTGTTGCAGAGTAAATACAAATACGTACGTATTAGAAATACTTAAACTTTACGAGAAGAAATAACGCATCGTAAAAAATTATCTTGTTTTTCCTAAACAACAAGTTGTAACTCGAAACGATTTGGTGTTGCGTGTATGACTAAACGTGTAGCCTCAAAAGAGAGTTTTCTCTCGAAAGAATATGTAAGAATACCACGTTATAAGGAAATACAGTGTTGCAGAGTAAAGAAAAATAGGTACGTATTGGAATGACATGAAATTAGGAGAAGAAATAACGCATCGTGCAAAATTATCTTGTTTTTCCTAAACAACAAGTTGTAACTCGAAAAGATTTGGTGTCGCCTGTTTGTCTAAGGTTGTAGCCTCAAAAGAGAACGCACAGGAGAGTTTTCTCTCGAAAAATATGTCAGAATACCACGTTTTAAGGAAATCCCTCATCTTGCGAAATTATCTTGTTTTTCCTAAACAACACGTTTTAACTCGAAAAGCTTTGTAGTTGCGTGTATGTCTAAGAGTGTAGCCTCAAAAGAGAATGCACAGGAGAGTTTTCCCTTGAAAGAATATGTAAGAATACCACGTTCTAAGGAAATACAGTGTTGCAGAGTAAAGACAAATACGTACGTATTGGAAACACTTAAACTTTACGAGAAGAAATAACTCATCGTACAAAATTAGCTTGTATTTCCTAAACAACACGTAGTACTTCGAAAAGATTTGGTTGTGGCGTGTACGTCTAAACGTGTAGCCTCAAGAGAGAACTCACAGGATAATTTTCTTTCATCAAAATTTGTCAGAATACCACGTTTTAAGGAAATCCCGCATCGTGCGAAATTATCTTGTTTTTCCTAAACAACTCGTTTTAACTCGAAATGCTTTGTTGTTGCGTGTATGTCTAAGAGTGTAGCCTCAAAAGAGAATGCACAGGAGAGTTTTCTCTCGAGAGAATATGTAAGAATACCACGTTACAAGGAAATACAGTGTTGCAGAGTCAAGACAAATACGTACGTATTAGAAATACTTAAACTTTACTTGAAGAAATAACGCATCATACACAATTATCTTGTTTTTACTAAACAACATGTTGTAACTCGAAAAGCTTTGGTGTTGCCTGTTTGTCTAAGCGTTTAGCCTCAAAAGTGAACGCACAGGAGAGTTTTCTCTCGAAAGAATATGTAAGAATACCATGTTATAAGGAAATACAGTGTTGCAGAATAAAGACAAATACGTACATATTGGAAATACTTAAAATTTATGAGAAGACATAACACATCATGCAAAATTATCTTGTTTTTCCTAAACAACACGTTGTAACTCGAAAAGATTTGGTGTTGCGTGTATGTGTATGCTTGTAGCCTCAAAAGGGAACGCACAGGATAGTTTTCTCTCAAAAAATATGTCAGAATACTACGTTTTATGGAAATCCCGCATCTTGCGAAATTATCTTCTTTTTCCTAAACAACAAGTTGTAACTCGAAAAGCTTTGGTGTTGCGTGTATGTCTAAGCGTGTAGCCTTAAAAGAGAACTCAGAGGAGAGTTTTCTCTCGAAAGAATATTGAAGAATACCACGTTATAAAGAAATACAGTGTTGCAGAGTAAATACAAATACGTACGTATTAGAAATACTTAAACTTTACGAGAAGAAATAACGCATCATAAAAAATTTTCTTGTATTTCCTATACAACACATTGTAACTCGAAAAGCTTTGGTGTTGCGTGTATTTCTAAGGGTGCAGTCTTCAAAGAGAATGCACAGGAGAGTTTTCTCTCGAAAGAATATGTAAGAATACCACGTTATAAGGAAATATAGTGTTGCAGAGTAAAGACAAATATGTATGTATAGTAAATACTTAAAGTTTACAAGAAGAATAACGCATCATGCAAAATTATCTTGTTTTTCCTAAACAACACGTTGTAACTCGAAAAGATTTGGTGTTCCGTGTATGTCTAAACATGTAGCCTCAAAAGAGAACCCACAGGAGAATTTTCTCTCGAAAAAATGTCAGAATACCAGGTTTTAAGGAAATCCTGCATCGTGGGAAAATATTTTGTTTTTCCTAAACAACATGATTACCTCGAAAAGCTTTGGTGTTGCGTGTATGTCTAAGCGTACAGCCACAAAACATAATGTACAGGAGAGTTTTCTCTCGAAAGAATATGTAAGAATACCACTTTATAAGGAAATATAGTGTTGCAGAGTAAAGACAAATAGGTACATATTGGAAATACTTGAAATTAGAAGAAGAAATAACGCGTCGTGCAAAATTATCTTGTTTTTCCTAAACAACACGTTGTAACTCGAAAAGATTTGGTGTTGCCTCTTTGTCTAAGGTTGTAGCCTCAAAAGAGAACGCACAGGAGAGTTTTCTCTCTAAAAATGTGTCAGAATACCACGTTTTAAGGAAATCCCGCATCGTGCGAAATTGTCTTGTTTTTCCTAAACAACATGTTTTAACTCGAAAAGCTTTGTGGTTGCGTGTATGTCTGAGAGTGTAGCCTCAAAAGAGAATGCACAGGAGAGTTTTCTCTCGAGAGATTATGTAAGAATACCACTTTACAAGGAAATAGAGTGTTGCAGAGTAAAGACAAATATGTACGTATTAGAAATACTTAAACGTTATGAGAAGAAATAACGCATCGTACAAAATTATCTTGTTTTTCCTAAACAACACGTTGTAACTCGAAAAGCTTTGGCGTTGCGTGTATGTATAAGCGTTTAGCCTCAAAAGTGAATGCACAGGAGAGTTTTCTCTCGAAAGAATATGTAAGAATACCACGTTATGAGGAAATACAGTGTTGCAGAGTAAAGACAAATACGTACATATTGGAAATACTTAAACTTTATGAGAAGAAATAACGCATCGTGCAAAATTATCTTGTTTTTCCTAAACAACACGTTGTAACTTGAAGAGATTTGGTGTTGCGTGTATGACTAAGCATGTAGCCTCAAAAGAGAACCCACCGGAGAATTTTCTCTCGAAAAAATATTTCAGAATACCACGTTTTAAGGAAATCCCGCATCGTGCAAAAATATCTTGTTTTTCCTAAACAAAACGTTGTTACTTGGGTGTTGCATGTATGTCTAAGCATGTAGCCTCAAAAGAGAATGCACAGGAGAGATTTCTCTCGTAAGAATATGTAAGAATACCACGTTATAAGGAAATACACTGTTGCAGAGTAAAGACAAATATGTACGAATTAGAAATACTTAAACTTTAAAAAAAGAAATAAAGCAGCATACAAAATTATCTTGTATTTACTAAACAACACGTTGTAACACGAAAAGATTTGGTGTTGCTTGTATGTCTAAACGTGTATCCTCAAAAGAGTACCCACAGGAGAATTTGTTCTCAAAAAAGTATGTGAGAATACCACGTTTAAAGCAAATCCCGCATCGAGCCATATTATCTTGTTTTTTCTAAACAACAAGTTGTAACTCGAAAAACTTTTGTGTTGCGTATCTGTCTAAGCTTGTAGCCTCAAAAGAGAACGCACAGGAGAGTTTTCTCTCGAAAGAATATATGAGAATGCCATGTTATAAGGAAATACAGTGTTGCAGAGTAAAGACAAATACGTACGTATTAGAAATACTTAAACATTATGAGAAGAAATAACACATCATAGAGATTTATCTTGTATTTCCTAAACAACACGTTGTAACTCGAAAAGATTTGGTGTTGCGTGTATGTCTAAGCGTGTAGCCTCAAAGGAGGATGCACAGGAGAGTTTTCTCTCGAAAGAATATGTAAGAATACTACGTTATAAGGAAATACAGTGTTGCAGAGTAAAGACAAATATGTTCGTTTTAGAAATACTTAAACTTTATGATAAGAAATAGCGCATTGTGCAAAATTATCTTGTTTTTCCTAAACAACACGTTGTAACTCGAAAAGATTTGGTGTTGCGTGTATGTCTAAGCATGTAGCCTCAAAAGAGAAGGCACAGGAGAGTTTTTTCTCGAAAAAATATGTCAGAATACAACGTTTTAAGGAAATCCCGCATCGTGCGAAATTATCTTCTTTTTCCTAAACAACACGTTGTAACTTGGAAAGCTTTGGTGTTGCGTGTATGTCTAAGCGTGTAGCATCAAAAGAGTATGCACAGGAGAGTTTTCTCTCCAAAGAATATGTAAGAATACTACGTTATAAGGAAATACAGTGTTGCAGAGTAAAGACAAATACGTTCGTTTTAGAAATACTTAACCTTTATGAGAAGAAATAATGCATTGTGCAAAATTATCTTGTTTTTCCTAAACAACACGTTGTAACTGGAAAGGATTTAGTGTTGCGTGTATGTCTAAACACGTAGCCTCAAAAGAGAACCCACAGGAGAATTTTCGCTCGAAAAAATATGTCAGGATACCACGTTTTAAGGAAATCCCGCATCGTGAAATATTATTTTGTTTTTCCAAAACAACACGTTTTAATTCGAAAAGCTTTGGTGTTGCGTGTATGTCTAAGTGTGTAGCCTCAGAAGAGAATGCACAGGAGCGTTTTCTCTCGAAATAATATATAAAAATACAACGTTACAAGGAAATACAGTGTTGCAGAGTAAAAACAAATAGGTACGTAATAGAAATAATTAAACTTTACCAGAAAAAATAACGCAGCGTGCAAAATTATCTTGTTTTTCCTAAACAACACTTTGTAACTCGAAAAGATTTGGTGTTTTGTGTATGACTAAGTGTGTAGCCTCAAAAGAGAATGCACAGAAGAGTCTTCTCTCGAAAAAATATGTCAGAATACCACGTTTTAAGGAAATCCAGCATCATGCGAAATTATCTTGTTTTTCCAAAAACAACACGTTTTACCTCGAAAATCTTTGTAGTTGCGTGTATGTCTACGATTGTAGCCTCACAAGAGAACACAAAGGAGAGTTTTCTCTCAAGAGAATATGTAAGAATACCACATTACAAGGAAATACAGTGTTGCAGAGTAAAGACAAATACGTACGTATTAGAAATACTTAAACTTTATGAGAAGAAATAACGCATCATACAAAATTAACTTGTTTTTTCCTAAACAACACATTGTAACTCGAAAAGCTTTGGTGTTGCGTGTATGTCTAAGCGTTTATCCTCTAAAGTGAACGTACAAGAGAGTTTTCTCTCGAAAGAATATGTAAGAATACCACGTTATAAGGAAATACAGTGTTGCTGAGTAAAGACAAATACGTACATATTGGAAATACATAAACTTTATGAGAAGAAATAACACATCGTGCAAAATTATCTTGTTTTTCCCAAACAACACGTTGTACCTCGAAAAGATTTGGTGTCACCTGTTTGTCTAAGCTTGTAGCCTCAAAAGAGAATGTACAGGAGAGTTTTCTCTTGAAAAAATATGTCAGAATACCACGTTTTATGGAAATCCCTCATCATGCGAAATTATCTTGTTTTTCATAGACAACACATTGTAACTCGAAAAGCTTTGGTGTTGCGTGTATGTCTAAGCGTGTAGCCTCAAAGAAGAGTTTTCTCTCCAAAGAATATGTAAGAATACCACGATATAAGGAAATACTGTGTGGAGAGTAAAAACAAATACGTACGTAATAGAAATACTTAAACTTTACCCAAAGAAATAATGCATCGTGCAAAATTATCTTGTTTTTCCTATGCAACACGTTGTAACTCGAAAAGATTTGGTGTTGCGTGTATGACTAAGTGTGTAGCCTCAAAAGAGAACGCAAAGGAGAGTCTTCTCTCAAAAAAATATGTCTGAATACCAAGTTTTAAGGAAATCCCACATCGTGCAAAATTATCTTGTTTTTCCTAAACAACACGTTGTAACTGGAAAGGATTTAGTGTTGCGTGTTGTCCAAGCGTGCAGGCTCAAAAGAGAACGCACAGGAGAGTTTTCTCTCGAAAGAATAGGTAAGAATACCATGTTATAAGGAAATACAGTGTTGCAGAGTAAAGACATATACGTACCTATTAGAAATACTTAAACTTTACGTGAAGAAATAACTCATTGTACAAAATTATCTTCTATTTCCTAAACAACACATTGTAACTAGAAAAGATTTGGTGTTGCATGTATTTCTAAGCGTACAGCCTCAAAAGATAATGCACAGGAGAGTTTTCTCTCGAAAGAATATGTAAGAATACCACGTTATAAGGAAATACAGTGTTGCAGAGTAAAGACAAATACGTAGGTATTGGAAATACTTAAACTTTAGGAGAAGAAATAACACATCGTGCAAAATTATCTTGTTTTTCCTAAACAACACATTGTAACTCGAAAAGATTTGGTGTTGCGTGTATGTCTAAGCTTGTAGCCTCAAAAGAGAATGCACAGGAGAGTTTTCTCTTGAGAGAATATGTAAGAATACCACATTACAAGGAAATACAGTGTTGCAGAGTAAAGACAAATACGTAAGTATTATAAATACTTAAACTTTACGAGAAGAAATAATGCATCGTACAAAATTATCTTGTTTTTCCTAAACAACATGTTGTAACTCGAAAAGCTTTGGTGTTGCATGTATGTCCAAGCGTTTAGCCTCAAAAGTGAACTCACAGGAGAGTTTTCTCTCAAAAGAATTTGTAAGAATACCACGTTATGAGGAAATACACTGTTGCTGAGTAAAGACAAATACGTACATATTGGAAATAATTAAACTTTATGAGAAGAATTAACGCATCGTAAAAAATTAGCTTGTATTTCCTAAACAATACGTTGTACCTCGAAAAGATTTGGTGTGGTGTGTATGTATAAACGTGTAGCCTCAAAAGAGAACCCACAGGAGAATTTTCTTTCGTCAAAATTTGTCAGAATACCACGTTTTAAGGAAATCCCGCATCGTGCGAAATTATCCTGTTTTTCCTAAACAACACGTTGTAACTCGAAATGCTTTGGTGTTGCGTGTATGTCTAAGCCTGTAGCCTCAAAAGAGAATGCACAGGAGAATTTTCTCTCGAAAGGATATGTAAGAATACCACCTTATTAGGAAATACAGTGTTGTAAAGAAAAATACGTACATATTGGAAGCACTTAAAGTTTATGAGAAGAAATAACACATCGTAAAAAATTAGCTTGTATTTCCTAAACAGCACGTTGTACCTAGAAAAGATTTGGTTGTGGCGTGTACGTCTAAACGTGTAGCCTCAAACGAGAACCCACAGGAGAATTTTCTTTCGTCAAAATTTATCAGAATACCACATTTTAAGGAAATCCCTCATCGTGCGAAATTATCTTCATTTTCCTAAACAACGCATTGTAACTCGAAAAGCTTTGGTGTTGCGTATATGTCTAAGCGTGTAACCTCAAAATAGAATGCACAGGAGAGTTTTCTCGCGAAAAAATATGTCAGACTACCACGTTTTAAGGAAATCCCGCATCGTGAGAAATTATCTTGTTTTTCCTAAACAACACGTTGTAACACGAAAAGATTTGGTGTTGTGTGTATATCTAAGTGTGTAGCCTCAAAAGAGAACGCACAGGAGAGTTTTCTCTCCAAAAAATATGTCATAATACCACGTTTTAAGGAAATCCCGCATCGTGCGAAATTATCTTGTTTTTCCTAAACAAAACGTTGTAACTCGAAAAGATTTGGTGTTGCGTGTATGTCTAAGTGTTTAGCCTCAAAAGAGAACGCACAGGAGAGTTTTCTCTCTAAAAAATATGTCAGAATACCAAGTTTTAAGGAATTCCCGCATCGTGCGAAATTATCTTGTTTTCTTAAACAACACGTTGTACCTCTAAAAGCTTTGGTGTTGCATGTATGTCTAAGCGTACAGCTTCAAAAGATAATGCACAGGAGAGTTTTCTCTCAAATGAATATGTAAGAATAGCACTTTATAAGGAAATACAGTGTTGCAGAGTAAAGAAAAATACGTACCTATTGGAAATATTGAAATTAGGAGAAGAAATAATGCATCGTGCAAAATTATCTTGCTTTTCCTAAACAACACGTTGTAACTCGAAAAGCTTTGGTGTTGCGTGTATGTCTAAGCATGCAGCATCAAAAGCATATGAACAGGAGAGATTTCTCTCGAAAGAATATGAAAGAATACCACGTTATAAGGAAATACAGTGTTGCAGAGTAAGGACAAATACGTAGGTATTGGAAATACTTAAAATTAGGAGAAGAAATAACGCATCATACAAAATTAGCTTGTATTTCCTAAACAACACGTTGTACTTTGAAAAGATTTGGTTGTGGCGTGTACGTCTAAACGTGTAGTCTCGAAAGAGAACCCACAGGAGAATTTTCTTTCGTCAAAATTTGTCAGAATAAAACGTTTTAAGGAAATCCCGCATCGTGCGAAATTATCTTGTGTTTTCTAAACAACACATTGTAACTCAAAAAGCTTTGGTGTTGCGTGTATGTCTATACGTGTAGCCTCTAAAGAGAAAGAACAGGAGAGTTTTCTTTCGAAAGAGTATGTAAGAATATCACGTTATAAGGAAATACAGTCTTGCAGAGAAAGACAAATAAGTACATATTATAAATACTTAAAACTTTCTGAGAAGAAATAACGCATCGTGCAAAATTATCTTGTTTTTCTTAAACAACACGTTGTAACTCGAAAAGATTTGGTATTGCGTGTATGACTAAGCGTGTAGCCTCAAAAGAGAATGCACAGGAGAGTTTTCTCTCTAAAAAATATGTCAGAATACCACGTTTTAAGGTAATCCCGCATCGTGAGAAATTATCTTGTTTTTCCTAAACAACACGTTGTACCTCGAAAGAATTTGGTGTTGCGTGTATGACTAAGCGAGTAGCCTCAGAGAGAATGCACAGGAGAGTTTTCTCTCGAAAAAATATGTCAGAATACCACGTTTTAAGGAAATCCCGCATCGTGAGAAATTATCTTGTTTTGCCTAAACAACACGTTGTAACTGGAAGAGATTTGGTGTTGCGTGTATTTCTAAGCGTACAGCCTCAAAAGATAATGCACAGGAGAGTTTTCTCTCGAAAAAATATGTAAGAATACCACGTTATAAGGAAATACAGTGTTGCAGAGGAAAGACAAATACGTACGTATTGGAAATACTTAAAATTTAGGAGAAGAAATAACACATCGTGCAAAATTATCTTGTTTTTCCTAAACAACATGTTGTAACTCGAAAAGATTTGGTGTTGTGTGTATTTCTAAGCTTGTCGCCTCAAAACAGAACGCACAGGAGAGTTTTCTCTCGAGAGAATATGTAAGAATACCACATTACAAGGAAATACAGTGTTGCAAAGTAAATACAAATACATACTTATTGGATATACTTAAACTTTATGAGATGAAATAACGCATCATGCAAAATTATCTTGTTTTTCTTAAGCAACACGTTGTAACTCGAAAAGATTTGGTGTTGCGTGCATGTCTATGCTTGTAGCCTCAAAAGGGAACGCACAGGAGAATTTTCTCCTGAAAAAATATGTCAGAATACAACGTTTATGGAAATCCCACATCGTGCGAAATTATCTTGTTTTTCCTAAACAACAAGGTGTAACTCGAAAAGCTTTGGTGTTGCGTGTATGTCTAAACGTGTAGCCTCAAAAGAGAATGCACAGGAGAGTTTTCACTCGAAAGAATATGTAAGAATACCACGTTATAAGGAAATACAGTGTTGCAGAGTAAAGACAAATACGTACGTATTGGAAACACTTAAACTTTACAAGAAGAAATAACGCATCTTACAAAATTAACTTGTATTTCCTAAACAACACATTGTAACTCTAAAAGATTTGGTTGAGGCGTGTACGTCTAAACGTGTAGCCTCGAAAGAGAAGCCACAGGAGAATTTTCTTTCGTCAAAATTTGTCAGAATACCACGTTTTAAGGAAATCCCGCATCGTGCGACATTATCTTGTTTTTCTTAAACAACAGGTTGTAACTCGAAAATCTTTGGTGTTGCGTGTATGTCTAAGCGTGTAGCCTCAAAAGAAAACGCACTGGAGAGTTTTCTCTTGAAAGAATATGTAAGAATACCACGTTATAAGTCAATACAGTGTTGCAGAGTAAAGACAAATATGTACGTATTATAAATACTTAAACTTTAGGAGGAGAAATTACGCATCGTAAAAAATTATCTTGTTTTTCCTAAACAACAAGTTGTAACTCAAAAAGCTTTGGTGTTGCCTGTATGTCTAAGCGTTAAGCCTCAAAAGTGAACTCACAGGAGAGTTTTCTTTCGAAAGAATATGTAAGAATACCACGTTATGAGGAAATACCGTGTTGCTGAATAAAGACAAATAAGTACATATTGGAAATACTTAAACTTTATGAGAAGAATTAATGCATCTTGCAAAATTATCTTGTTTTTCTTAAACAACACGTTGTAACTTGAAAAGATTTGGTGTTGCGTGTATGTCTATGCTTGTAGCCTCAAAAGGAAACGCACAGGACAGTTTTCTCTCGAAAAAATATGTCAGAATACCACGTTTATGGAAATCACACATCGTGCGTAATTATCTTGTTTTTCCTAAACAACGTGTTGTAACTCGAAAGGTTTTGGTGTTACGTGTATGTCTATGCGTGTAGCCTCAAAAGAGAGTGCACAGGAGAGTTTTTTCTCGAAAAATTGTCAGAATACCACGTTTTAAGGAAATCCCGCATCGTGATAAATTATCTTGTTTTTCCTAAACAACATGTTGTAACTCGAAAAGATTTGGTGTTGCGTGTATGTCTAAGTGTTTAGCCTCAAAAGAGAACGCATAGGAGAGTTTTCTCTCTAAAAAATATGTCAGAATACCAAGTTTTAAGGAATTCCCGCATCGTGCGAAATTATCTTGTTTTCTTAAACAACACGTTGTACCTCTAAAAGCTTTGGTGTTGCATGTATGTCTAAGCGTACAGCTTCAAAAGATAATGCACAGGAGAGTTTTCTCTCAAATGAATATGTAAGAATAGCACTTTATAAGGAAATACAGTGTTGCAGAATAAAGAAAAAAATGTACCTATTGGAAATACTTGAAATTAGGAGAAGAAATAATGCATCGTGCAAAATTATCTTGCTTTTCCTAAACAACACGTTGTAACTCGAAAAGCTTTGGTGTTGCGTGTATGTCTAAGCATGCAGCATCAAAAGCATATGAACAGGAGAGATTTCTCTCGAAAGAATATGAAAGAATACCACGTTATAAGGAAATACAGTGTTGCAGAGTAAAGACAAATACGTAGGTATTGGAAATACTTAAAATTAGGAGAAGAAATAACGCATCATACAAAATTAGCTTGTATTTCCTAAACAACACGTTGTACCTTGAAAAGATTTGGTTGTGGCATGTACGTCTAAACGTGTAGCCTCGAAAGAGAACCCACAGGAAAATTTTCTTTCGTCAAAATTTGTCAGAATACCACGTTTTAAGGAAATCCCGCATCGTGCGAAATTATCTTGTTTTTCCTAAACAACACGTTGTAACTCGAAAAGCTTTGGTGTTGCGTGTATGTCTAAACGTGTAGCCTCTAAAGAGAAAGTACAGGAGAGTTTTCTTTCGAAAGAGTATGTAAGAATACCACGTTATAAGGAAATACAGTCTTGCAGAGTAAAGACAAATACGTACATATTGTAAATACTTAAAACTTTATGAGAAGAAATAACGCATCGTGCAAAATTATCTTGTTTTTCTTAAACAATACGTTGTAACTCGAAAAGATTTGGTGTTGAGTGTATGACTAAGTGTGTAGCCTCAAAAGAGAATGCACAGGAGAGTTTTCTCTCCAAAAAATATGTCAGAATACCACGTTTTAATGTAATCCCGCATCGTGAGAAATTATCTTGTTTTTCCTAAACAACACGTTGTAACTCGAAAGGATTTGGTGTTGCGTGTATGACCAAGCGAGTAGCCTCAGAGAGAATACACAGGAGAGTTTTCTCTCGAAAACATATGTCAGAATACCACGTTTTAAGGAAATCCCGCATCGTGAGAAATTATCTTGTTTTGCCTAAACAACACGTTGTAACTTGAAAAGATTTGGTGTTGCGTGTATTTCTAAGCGTACAGCCTCAAAAGATAATGCACAGGAGAGTTTTCTCTCGAAAGAATATGTAAGAATACCACGTTATAAGGAAATACAGTGTTGCAGAGTAAAGACAAATACGTACGCATTGGAAATACTTAAAATTTAGTAGAAGAAATAACACATCCTGCAAAATTATCTTGTTTTTCCAAACAACATGTTGTCACTCGAAAAGATTTGGTGTTGCGTGTATGTCTAAGCTTGTCGCCTCAAAAGCGAATGCATAGGAGAGTTTTCTCTCGAGAGAATATGTAAGAATACCACATTACAAGGAAATACAGTGTTGCAGAGTAAAGACAAATACATACGTATTATAAATACTTAAACTTTACGAGAAGAAATAAGGCATCGTGCAAAATTATCTTGTTTTTCCTAAACAACACGTTGTAACTCGAAAAGCTTTGGTGTTGCGTGTATGTCTAAGCATATAGCCTCAAAAGTAAACGCACAGGAGAGTTTTCTCCCCCAAAAAATATGTCAGAATAGAACGTTTTAAGGTAATCCCACATCTTGAGAAATTATCTTGTTTTTCCTAAACAACACGTTGTAACTCGAAAGGATTTGGTGTTGCGTGTATGACTAAGCAAGTAGCCTCAGACAGAATGCACAGGAGAGTTTTCTCTCGAAAAAATATGTCAGAATACCACATTTTAAGGAAATCCTGCATCGTGAGAAATTATCTTGTTTTTCCTAAACAACACGTTGTAACTCGAAAGGATTTGGTGTTGCGTGTATGACTAAGCGAGTAGCCTCAGAGAGAATGCACAGGAGAGTTTTCTCTCGAAAAAAATATGTCAGAATACCACATTTTAAGGAAATCCCGCATCGTGAGAAATTATCTTGTTTTGCCTAAACAACATGTTGTAACTCGAAGAGATTTGGTGTTGCGTGTATTTTTAAGCGTACAGCCTCAAAGGTAATGCACAGGAGAGTTTTCTCTCGAAAGAATATGTAAGAATACCACGTTATAAGGAAATGCAGTGTTGCAGAGTAAAGACAAAAACATACGTATTGGAAATACTTAAAATTTAGGAGAAGAAATAACACATCGTGTAAAATTATCTTGTTTTTCCTAAACAACATGTTGTAACTCGAAAAGATTTGGTGTTGCCTGTATGTCTAAGCTTGTCGCCTCAAAAGAGAACGCACAGGAGAGTTTTCTCTCGAGAGAATATGTAAGAATACCACATTACAAGGAAATACAGTGTTGCAGAGTAAAGACAAATACATACGTATTATAAATACTTAAACTTTACGAGAAGAAATAAGGCATCGGGCAAAATTATCTTGTTTTTCCTAAACAACACGTTGTAACTCGAAATGCTTTGGTGTTGCGTGTATGTCTAAGCATATAGCCTCAAAAGTGAACGCACAGGAGAGTTTTCTCTCGAAAGAATATGGAAGAATACCACGTTATGAGGAAATACAGTGTTGCTGAGTAAAGACAAATAGATACATATTGGAAATACGTAAACTTTATGAGAAGAAATAATACATCGTGCAAAATTATCGTGGTTTTCTTAAGCAACACATTGTAACTCGAAAAGATTTGGTGTTGCGTGTATGTCTATGCTTGTAGCCTCAAAAGGGAACGCACAGGAGAATTTTCTCTTGAAAAAATATGTCAGAATACCACGTTTATGGAAATCCCCCATCGTGCGAAATTATCTCGTTTTTCCTAAACAACAAGTTGTAACTCGAAAAGCTTTGGTGTTGCGTGTAGCCTCAAAAGAGAACGCACAGGAGAGTTTTCACTCGAAAGAATATGTAAGAATACCACGTTATAAGGAAATACAGTGTTGTAGAGTAAAGACAAATACATACATATTGGAAACACTTAAACATTACAAGAAGAAATGTAATGTTTTTGTAACGCATCTTACAAAATTAGCTTGTATTTCCTAAAAAACACGTTGTAACTCTAAAAGATTTGGTTGAGGCGTGTACATCTAAACGTGTAGCCTCGAAAGAGAACCCACAGGAGAATTTTCTTTCGTCAAAATTTGTCAGAATACCACGTTTTAAGGAAATCCCGCATCGTGCGAAATTATCTTGTTTTTCCTAAACAACAGGTTGTAAATCGAAAAGCTTTGGTGTTGCGTGTATGTCTAAGCGTGTAGCCTCAAAAGAGAACGCACTGGAGAGTTTTCTCTTGAAAGAATATGTAAGAATACCACGTTGTAAGGAAATACAGTGTTGCAGAGTAAAGACAGATATGTACGTATTATAAATACTTAAATTTTAGGAGAAGAAATAACGCATCGTACAAAATTATCTTGTTTTTCCTAAACAACACGTTGTAACTTGAAAAGCTTTGGTGTTGCATGTATGTCTAAGCGTTTAGTCTCAAAAGTGAACTCACAAGAGAGTTTTCTCGCGAAAGAATATGTAAGAATACCACGTTATGAGTAAATACAGTGTTGTTGAGTAAAGACAAATAAGTACATATTGGAATTACATAAACTTTATGAGAAGAATTAACGCATCGTGGAAAATTATCTTGTTTTTCTTAAACAACACGTTGAAACTCGAAAAGATTTGGTGTTGAGTGTATGTCTATGCTTGTAGCCTCAAAAGGGAACGCACAGGAGAGTTTTCTCGCGAAAAAATATGTCAGAATACCATGTTTATGGAAATCACACATCGTGCGAAATTATCCTGTTTTTATTAAACAACGTGTTGTAACTCGAAAAGCTTTGGTGTTGGGTGTATGTCTAAGCGTGTAGCCTCAAAAGAGAGTGCACAGGAGAGTTTTCTCTTGAAAAAATGTCAGAATACCACGTTTAAAGGAAATCCCGCATAGTGATAAATTATCTTGTTTTTCCTAAACAACACGTTGTAACTCGAAAAGATTTGGTGTTGCGTGTATGTCTAAGTGTTTAGCCTCAAAAGAGAATGCACAGGAGAGTTTTCTCTCTAAAAAATATGTCAGAATACCAAGTTTTAAGGAATTCCCGCATCGTGCGAAATTATCTTGTTTTCTTAAACAACATGTTGTACCTCTAAAAGCTTTGGTGTTGCATGTATGTCTAAGCATACAGCTTCAAAAGATAATACACAGGAGAGTTTTCTCTCAAATGAATATGTAAGAATACCACTTTATAAGGAAATACAGTGTTGCAGAGTAAAGAAAAATACGTACCTATTGGAAATACTTGAAATTAGGAGAAGAAATAATGCATCGTGCAAAATTATCTTGCTTTTCCTAAACAACACGTTGTATCTCGAAAAGCTTTGGTGTTGTGTGTATGTCTAAGCATGTAGCATCAAAAGCATATGCACAGGAGAGTTTTATCTCGAAAGAATATGTAAGAATACCACGTTATAAGGAAATACAGTGTTGCAGAGTAAAGACAAATACATAGGTATTGGAAATACTTAAAATTAGGAGAAGAAATAACGCATCATACAAAATTAGCTTGTATTTCCTAAACAACACGTTGTACCTTGAAAAGATTTGGTTGTGGCGTGTACGTCTAAACGTGTAGTCTCGAAAGAGAACCCACAGGAGAATTTTCTTTCGTCAAAATTTGTCAGAATAAAACGTTTTAAAGAAATCCCGCATCGTGCGAAATTATTTTGTGTTTCCTAAACAACACGTTGTAACTCGAAAAGATTTGGTGTTGCATGTATGTCTAAACGTGTAGCCTCTAAAGAGAAAGTACAGGAGAGTTTTCTTTCGAAAGAGTATGTAAGAATACCACGTTATAAGGAAATACAGTCTTGCAGAGAAAGACAAATACGAACATATTGTAAATACTTAAAACTTTATGAGAAGAAATAACGCATCGTGCAAAGCTATCTCGTTTTTCTTAAACAACACGTTGTAACTCGAAAAGATTTGGTGTTGCGTGTATGACTAAGCGTGTAGCCTCAAAAGCGAATGCACAGGAGAGATTTCTCTCTAAAAAATATGTCAGAATACCACGTTTTAAGGTAATCCCGCATCGTGAGAAATTATCTTGTTTTTCCTAAACAACACGTTGTAACTCGAAAGAATTTGGTGTTGCGTGTATGACTAAGTGAGTAGCCTCAGAGAGAATGCAGAGGAGAATTTTCTCTCGAAAAAAATATGTCAGAATACCACGTTTTAAGGAAATCCCGCATCGTGAGAAATTATCTTGTTTTGCCTAAAAAACACGTTGTAACTGGAAAAGATTTGGTGTTGCGTGTATTTCTAAGCATATAGCCTCAAAAGATAATGCACAAGAGAGTTTTCTCTCGAAAGAATATGTAAGAATACCACGTTATAAGGAAATACAGTGTTGCAGAGGAAAGACAAATATGTACGTATTGGAAATACTTAAAATTTAGGAGAAGAAATACCACATCGTGCAAAATTATCTTGTTTTTCCTAAACAACATGTTGTAACTCGAAAAGATTTGGTGTTGCCTGTATTTCTAAGCTTGGCGCCTCAAAAGAGAACGCACAGGAGAGTTTTCTCTCGAGAGAATATGTAAGAATACCACATTACAAGGAAATACAGTGTTGCAGAGTAAAGACAAATACATACTTATTGGATATACTTAAACTTTATGAGAAGAAATAACGCATCGTGCAAAATTATATTAGTTTTCTTAAGCAACACGTTGTAACTCGAAAAGATTTGGTGTTGCGTGTATGTCTGTGCTTGTAGCCTCTAAAGGGAACACACAGGAGAATTTTCTCTCGAAAAAATATGTCAGAATACCACGTTTATGGAAATCCCACATCGTGCGAAATTATCTTGCTTTTCCTAAACAACAAGTTGTAACTCGAAAAGCTTTGGTGTTGCATGTATGTCTAAACGTGTAGCCTCAAAAGGGAACACACAGGAGAGTTTTCACTCGAAAGAATTTGTAAGAATACCACATTATAAGGAAATACAGTGTTGCAGAGTAAAGACAAATACATACGTATTGGAAACACTTAAACTTTACAAGAAGAAATAACGCATCTTACAAAATTAGGTTGTATTTCCTAATCAACACATTGTAACTCTAAAAGATTTGGTTGAGGTGTGTACGTCTAAACGTGTAGCCTCGAAAGAGAAGCCACAGGAGAATTTTCTTTCGTCAAAATTTGTCAGAATACCACGTTTTAAGGAAATCCCGCATCGTGTGACATTATCTTGTTTTTCTTAAACAACAGGTTGTAACTCGAAAATCTTTGGTGTTGCGTGTATGTCTAAGCGTGTAGCCTCAAAAGAAAACGCACTGGAGAGTTTTCTCTTGAAAGAATATGTAAGAATACCATGTTATAAGTAAATACAGTGTTTCAGAGTAAAGACAAATATGTACGTATTATAAATACTTAAACTTTAGGAGAAGAAATTATGAATCGTACAAAATTATCTTGTTTTTCCTAAACAACAAGTTGTAACGCGAAAAGCTTTGGTGTTGCGTGTATGTCTAAGCGTTAAGCCTCAAAAGTGAACTCACAGGAGAGTTTTCTTTCGAAAGAATATGTAAGAATACCACGTTATGAGAAAATACAGTGTTGCTGAGTAAAGACAAATAAGTACATATTGGAAATACTTAAGCGTGTAGCCTCAAAAGAGAATGCACAGGAGAGTTTTCTCTCCAAAAAATATGTCAGAATACCACGTTTTAATGTAATCCCGCATCATGAGAAATTATCTTGTTTTTCCTAAACAACACGTTGTAACTCGAAGAGATTTGGTGTTGCATGTATTTTTAAGCGTACAGCCTCAAAAGAGAAGGCACAGGAGAGTTTTCTCTCAAAAAAATATGTAAGAATATCACGTTATAAGGAAATACAGTGTTGCAGAGTAAAGACAAATATGTACGTATTGGAAATACTTAAAATTTTGGAGAAGAAATAACGCATCGTGCAAAATTATCTTGTTTTTCCTAAACAACATGTTGTAACTCGAAAAGATTTGGTGTTGCGTGTATGTCTAAGCTTGTCGCCTCAAAAGAGAACGCACAGGAGAGTTTTCTCTCGAGAGAATATGTAAGAATACCACATTACAAGGAAATACAGTGTTGCAGAGTAAAGACAAATACATATATATTATAAATACTTAAACTTTACGAGAAGAAATAAGCCATCGTGCAAAATTATCTTGTTTTTCCTAAACAACACGTTGTAACTCGAAATGCTTTGGTGTTGCGTGTATGTCTAAGCATATAGCCTCAAAAGTGAACGCACAGGAGAGTTTTCTCTCGAAAGAATATGTTAGAATACCACGTTATGAGGCAATACAGTGTTGCTGAGTAAAGACAAATACATACATATTGGAAATACTTAAACTTTATGAGAAGAAATAACGCATCGTGCAAAATTATCTTGGTTTTCTTAAGCAACACGTTGTAACTCGAAAAGATTTGGTGTTGCGTGTATGTCTATGCTTGTAGCCTCAAAAGGGAACGCACAGGAGAATTTTCTCTAGAAAAAAATATGTCAGAATACCACGTTTATTGAAATCCCACATCATGCGAAATTACCTTGTTTTTCCTAAACAACAAGTTGTAATTCGAAAAGCTTTGGTGTTGCGTGTATGTCTAAACGTGTAGCCTCAAAAGAGAACGCACAGCAGAGTTTTCACTCGAAAGAATATATAAGAATACCACGTTATAAGGAAATACAGTGCTGCAGAGTAAAGACAAATACATACATATTGGAAACACTTAAACTTTACAAGAAGAAATAACGCATCTTACAAAATTAGCTTGTATTTCCTAAAAAACACGTTGTAAATCTAAAAGATTTGGTTGAGCCGTGTACGTCTAAACGTGTAGCCTCGAAAGAGAACCCACAGGAGAATTTTCTTTTGTCAAAATTTGTCAGAATACCACGTTTTAAGGAAATCCCGCATCGTGCGAAATTATCTTGTTTTCCTAAACAACACGTTGTAACTCGAAAAGCTTTGGTGTTGCGTGTATGTCTAAAGGTGTAGCCTCTAAAGAGAAAGTACAGGAGAGTTTTCTTTCGAAAGAGCATGTAAGAATACCACGTTATAAGGAAATACAGTCTTGCAGAGTAAAGACAAATACGTACATATTGTAAATACATAGAACTTTATGAGAAGAAATAACGCATCGTGCAAAATTATCTTGTTTTTCTTAAACAACACGTTGTAACTCGAAAAGATTTGGTGTTGCGTGTATGACTAAGCGTGTAGCCTCAAAAGAGAATGCACAGGAGAGTTTTCTCTCCAAAAAATATGTCAGAATACCACATTTTAAGGTAATCCCGCATCATGAGAAATTATCTTGTTTTTCCTAAACAACACGTTGTACCTCAAAAGGATTTGGTTTTGCGTGTATGACTAAGCGAGTAGCCTCAGAGAGAATGCACAGGAGAGTTTTCTCTCGGAAAAATATGTCAGAATACCACGTTTTAAGGAAATCCCGCATCGTGAGAAATTATCTTGGTATGCCTAAACAACACGTTGTAACTCGAAGAGATTTGGTGTTGCGTGTATTTCTAAGCGTACAGCCTCAAAAGATAATGCACAGGAGAGTTTTCTTTCGAAAGAATATGTAACAATACCACGTTATAAGGAAATACAGTGTTGCAGAGTAAAGACAAATACGTACGTATTGGAAATACTTAAAATTTAGGAGAAGAAATAACACATCGTGCAAAATTATCTTGTTTTTCCTAAACAACATGTTGTAACTCGAAAAGATTTGGTGTTGCCTGTATGTCTAAGCTTGTCGCCTCAAAAGAGAACGCACAGGAGAGTTTTCTCTCGAGAGAATATGTAAGAATACCACATTACAAGGAAATACATTGTTGCAGAGTAAAGACAAATACATACGTATTATTAATACTTAAACTTTACGAGAAGAAATAAGGCATCATGCAAAATTATCTTGTTTTTCCTAAAGAACACGTTGTAACTCGAAAAGCTTTGGTGTTGAGTGTATGCGTAGCATATAGCCTCAAAAGTGAACGCACAGGAGAGTTTTCTCTCGAAAGAATATGTAAGAATACCACGTTATGAGGAAATACAGTGTTCGTGAGTAAAGACAAATAGACACATATTGGAAATACTTAAACTTTATGAGAAGAAATAACGCATCGTGCAAAATTATATTGGTTTTTTTAAGCAACACGTTGTAACTTGAAAAGATTTGTTGTTGCGTGAATGTCTGTGCTTGTAGCCTCTAAAGGGAATGCACAGGAGAATTTTCTCTCGAAAAAATATGTCAGAATACCACGTTTATGGAAATCCCACATCGTGCGATATTATCTTGCTTTTCCTAAACAACAAGTTGTAACTCGAAAAGCTTTGGTGTTGCGTGTATGTCTAAACGTGTAGCCTCAAAAGGGAACGCACAGGAGAGTTTTCACTCGAAAGAATATGTAAGAATACCATGTTATAAGGAAATACAGTGTTGCAGAGTAAAGACAAATACATACGTATTGGAAACACTTAAACTTTACAAGAAGAAATAACGCATCTTACAAAATTAGCTTGTATTTCCTAAACAACACGTTGTACCTCGAAAAGATTTGGTTGTTGCGTGTAAGTCTAAACATGTAGCCTCAAAAGAGAACCAACAGGAGAAATTTCTTTCGTCAAAATTTGTCAGAATACCACATTTTAAGGAAATCCCGCATCGTGTGAAATTATCTTGTTTTTCCTAAACAACAGGTTGTAACTCGAAAAGATTTGGTGTTGCGTGTATGTCTAAGCGTGTAGCCTCAAAAGAGAACGCACTGGAGAGTTTTCTCTTGAAAGAATATGTAAGAATACCACATTATAAGGAAATACAGTGTTGCAGAGTAAAGACAAATATGTACGTATTATAAATACTTAAATTTTAGGAGAAGTTATAACGCATCGTAAAAAATTATCTTGTTTTTCCTAAACAACACGTTGTAACTCGAAAAGCTTTGGTGTTGCGTGTATGTCTAAGCGTTTAGCCTCAAAAGTGAACTCACAGGAGAGTTTTCTCGCGAAAGAATATGTAAGAATACCACGGTATGTGTAAATACAGTGTTGCTGAGTAAAGACAAATAAGTACATATTGGAATTACATAAACTTTATGAGAAGAATTAACGCATCGTGGAAAATTATCTTGTTTTTCTTAAACAACACGTTGAAACTCGAAAAGATTTGGTGTTGCGTGTATGTCTATGCTTGTAGCCTCAAAAGGGAACGCACAGGAGAGTTTTCTCTTGAAAAAATATGTCAGAATACCACGTTTATGGAAATCACACATCGTGCGAAATTATCTTGTTTTTCCTAAACAACGTGTTGTAACTCGAAAAGCTTTGGTGTTGCATGTATGTCTAAGCGTGTAGCCTCAAAAGAGAGTGCACAGGAGAGTTTTCTCTCGAAAAAATGTCAGAATACCACGTTTTAAGGAAATCCCGCATCATGATAAATTATCTTGTTTTTCCTAAACAACACGTTGTAACTCGAAAAGATTTGGTGTTGCGTGTATGTCTAAGTGTTTAGCCTCAAAAGAGAACGCACAGGAGAGTTTTCTCTCTAAAAAATATGTCAGAATACCAAGTTTTAAGGAAATCCCGCTTCGTGCGAAATTATCTTGTTTCTTAAACAACACGTTGTACCTCTAAAAGCTTTGGTGTTGCATGTATGTCTAAGGGTACAGCTTCAACAGATAATGCACAGGAGAGTTTTCTCTCAAATGAATATGTAAGAATACCACTTTATAAGGAAATACAGTGTCGCAGAGTAAAGAAAAATACGTACCTATTGGAAATACTTGAAATTAGGAGGAGAAATAATGCATCGTGCAAAATTATCTTGCTTTTCCTAAACAACACGTTGTAACTCAAAAAGCTTTGGTATTGCGTGTATGTCTAAACGTGTAGCCTCTAAAGAGAAAGTACAGGAGAGTTTTCTTTCGAAAGAGTATGTAAGAATACCACGTTATAAGGAAATACAGTTTTGCAGAGTAAAGACAAATACGTACATACTGTAAATACTTAAAACTTTATGAGAAGAAATAACACATCGTGCAAAATTATCTTGTTTTTCTTAAACAACACGTTGTAACTCGAAAAGATTTGGTGTTGCGTGTATGACTAAGCGTGTAGTGTCATAAGAGAATGCACAGGAGAGTTTTCTCTCCAAAAAATATGTCAGAATACCACGTTTTAAGGTAATCCCGCATCGTGATGAATTATCTTGTTTTCCCTAAACAACACATTGTAACTCGAAAGGATTTGGTGTTGCGTGTATGACTAAGCGAGTAGCCTCAGAGAGAATGCACAGGAGAGTTTTCTCTCGAAAAAATATGTCAGAATACCACGTTTTAAGGAAATCCCGCATCGTGAGAAATTATCTTGTTTTGCCTAAACAACACGTTGTAACTCGAAGAGATTTGGTGTTGTGTGTATTTCTAAACGTACAGCCTCAAAAGATAATGCACAGGAGAGTTTACTCTCGAAAGAATATGTAAGAATACCACGTTATAAGGAAATACAGTGTGGCAGAGTACAGACAAATGCGTACGTATTGGATATACTTAAAATTTAGGAGAAGAAATAACACATCGTGCAAAATTATCTTGTTTTTCCTAAACAACATGTTGTAACTTGAAAAGATTTGGTGTTGCGTGTATGTCTAAGCTTGTCGCCTCAAAAGAGAACGCACAGGAGAGTTTTCTCTCGAGAGAATATGTAAGAATACCATATTACAAGGAAATACAGTGTTGCAGAGTAAAGACAAATACATATGTATTATAAATACTTAAACTTTATGAGAAGAAATAAGGCATCATTCAAAATTATCTTGTTTTTCCTAAACACGTTGTAACTCGAAAAGCTTTGGTGTTGCGTGTATGTCTAAGCGTTTATCCTCAAAAGAGAACGTACAGGAGAGTTTTCTCGTGGAAGAATATGTAAGAATACCACGGTATGAGTAAATACACTGTTTCTGAGTAAAGACAAATAAGTACATATTGGAATTACATAAACTTTATGAGAAGAATTAACGCATCGTGGAAAATTATCTTGTTTTTCTTAAACAACACGTTGAAACTCGAAAAGATTTGGTGTTGCGTGTATTTCTATGCTTGTAGCCTCAAAAGGGAACGCACAGGAGAGTTTTCTCTTGAAAAAATATGTCAGAATACCACGTTTATGGAAATCACACATCGTGCGAAATTATCTTGTTTTTCCTAAACAACGTGTTGTAACTCAAAAAGCTTTGGTGTTGCATGTATGTCTAAGCGTGTAGCCTCAAAAGAGAGTGCACAGGAGAGTTTTCTCTCGAAAAAATGTCAGAATACCACGTTTTAAGGAAATCCCGCATCATGATAAATTATCTTGTTTTTCCTAAACAACACGTTTTAACTCGAAAAGATTTGGTGTTGCGTGTATGTCTAAGTGTTTAGCCTCAAAGAGAACGCACAGGAGAGTTTTCTCTCTAAAAAATATGTCAGAATACCAAGTTTTAAGGAAATCCCGCTTCGTGCGAAATTATCTTGTTTCTTAAACAACACGTTGTACCTCTAAAAGCTTTGGTGTTGCATGTATGTCTAAGGGTACAGCTTCAACAGATAATGCACAGGAGAGTTTTCTCTCAAATGAATATGTAAGAATACCACTTTATAAGGAAATACAGTGTCGCAGAGTAAAGAAAAATACGTACCTATTGGAAATACTTGAAATTAGGAGAAGAAATAATGCATCGTGCAAAATTATCTTGCTTTTCCTAAACAACACGTTGTAACTCGAAAAGCTTTGGTATTGCGTGTATGTCTAAACGTGTAGCCTCTAAAGAGAAAGTACAGGAGAGTTTTCTTTCGAAAGAGTATGTAAGAATACCACGTTATAAGGAAATACAGTTTTGCAGAGTAAAGACAAATACGTACATACTGTAAATACTTAAAACTTTATGAGAAGAAATAACACATCGTGCAAAATTATCTTGTTTTTCTTAAACAACACGTTGTAACTCGAAAAGATTTGGTGTTGCGTGTATGACTAAGCGTGTAGCGTCATAAGAGAATGCACAGGAGAGTTTTCTCTCCAAAAAATATGTCAGAATACCACGTTTTAAGGTAATCCCGCATCGTGATGAAGTATCTTGTTTTTCCTAAACAACACGTTGTAACTCGAAAGGATTTGGTGTTGCGTGTATGACTAAGCGAGTAGCCTCAGAGAGAATGCACAGGAGAGTTTTCTCTCGAAAAAATATGTCAGAATACCACGTTTTAAGGAAATCCCGCATCGTGAGAAATTATCTTGTTTTGCCTAAACAACACGTTGTAACTTAAAGAGATTTGGTGTTGTGTGTATTTCTAAACGTACAGCCTCAAAAGATAATGCACAGGAGAGTTTACTCTCGAAAGAATATGTAAGAATACCACGTTATAAGGAAATACAGTGTGGCAGAGTACAGACACATGCGTACGTATTGGATATACTTAAACTTTACGAGAAGAAATAAGGCATCGTGCAAAATTATCTTGTTTTTCCTAAACAACACGTTGTAACTCGAAAAGCTTTGGTGTTGCGTGTATGTCTAAGCGTTTAGCCTCAAAAGTGAACTCACAGGAGAGTTTTCTCACGAAAGAATATGCAAGAATACCACGGTATGAGTAAATACAGTGTTGCTGAGTAAAGACAAATAAGTACATATTGGAATTACATAAACTTTATGAGAAGAATTAACGCATCGTGGAAAATTATCTTGTTTTTCTTAAACAACACGTTGAAACTCGAAAAGATTTGGTGTTGCGTGTATGTCTATGCTTGTAGCCTCAAAAGGGAACGCACAGGAGAGTTTTCTCTTGAAAAAACATGTCAGAATACCACGTTTATGGAAATCACACATCGTGCGAAATTATCTTGTTTTTCCTAAACAACGTGTTGTAACTCGAAAAGCTTTGGTGTTTCATGTATGTCTAAGCGTGTAGCCTCAAAAGAGAGTGCACAGGAGAGTTTTCTCTCGAAAAAATGTCAGAATACCACGTTTTAAGGAAGTCCCGCATCATGATAAATTATCTTGTTTTTCCTAAACAACACGTTGTAACTCGAAAAGATTTGGTGTTGCGTGTATGTCTAAGTGTTTAGCCTCAAAAGAGAACGCACAGGAGAGTTTTCTCTCTAAAAAATATGTCAGAATACCAAGTTTTAAGGAAATCCCGCTTCGTGCGAAATTATCTTGTTTCTTAAACAACACGTTGTACCTCTAAAAGCTTTGGTGTTGCATGTATGTCTAAGGGTACAGCTTCAACAGATAATGCACAGGAGAGTTTTCTCTCAAATGAATATGTAAGAATACCACTTTATAAGGAAATACAGTGTCGCAGAGTAAAGAAAAATACGTACCTATTGGAAATACTTGAAATTAGGAGGAGAAATAATGCATCGTGCAAAATTATCTTGCTTTTCCTAAACAACACGTTGTAACTCGAAAAGCTTTGGTATTGCGTGTATGTCTAAACGTGTAGCCTCTAAAGAGAAAGTACAGGAGAGTTTTCTTTCGAAAGAGTATGTAAGAATACCACGTTATAAGGAAATACAGTTTTGCAGAGTAAAGACAAATACGTACATACTGTAAATACTTAAAACTTTATGAGAAGAAATAACACATCGTGCAAAATTATCTTGTTTTTCTTAAACAACACGTTGTAACTCGAAAAGATTTGGTGTTGCGTGTATGACTAAGCGTGTAGTGTCATAAGAGAATGCACAGGAGAGTTTTCTCTCCAAAAAATATGTCAGAATACCACGTTTTAAGGTAATCCCGCATCGTGATGAATTATCTTGTTTTCCCTAAACAACACATTGTAACTCGAAAGGATTTGGTGTTGCGTGTATGACTAAGCGAGTAGCCTCAGAGAGAATGCACAGGAGAGTTTTCTCTCGAAAAAATATGTCAGAATACCACGTTTTAAGGAAATCCCGCATCGTGAGAAATTATCTTGTTTTGCCTAAACAACACGTTGTAACTCGAAGAGATTTGGTGTTGTGTGTATTTCTAAACGTACAGCCTCAAAAGATAATGCACAGGAGAGTTTACTCTCGAAAGTATATGTAAGAATACCACGTTATAAGGAAATATAGTGTGGCAGAGTACAGACAAATGCGTACGTATTGGATATACTTAAAATTTAGGAGAAGAAATAACACATCGTGCAAAATTATCTTGTTTTTCCTAAACAACATGTTGTAACTTGAAAAGATTTGGTGTTGCGTGTATGTCTAAGCTTGTCGCCTCAAAAGAGAACGCACAGGAGAGTTTTCTCTCGAGAGAATATGTAAGAATACCATATTACAAGGAAATACAGTGTTGCAGAGTAAAGACAAATACATATGTATTATAAATACTTAAACTTTATGAGAAGAAATAAGGCATCATTCAAAATTATCTTGTTTTTCCTAAACAACACGTTGTAACTCGAAAAGCTTTGGTGTTGCGTGTATGTCTAAGCGTTTATCCTCAAAAGAGAACGCACAGGAGAGTTTTCTCGTGGAAGAATATGTAAGAATACCACGGTATGAGTAAATACACTGTTTCTGAGTAAAGACAAATAAGTACATATTGGAATTACATAAACTTTATGAGAAGAATTAACGCATCGTGGAAAATTATCTTGTTTTTCTTAAACAACACGTTGAAACTCGAAAAGATTTGGTGTTGCGTGTATTTCTATGCTTGTAGCCTCAAAAGGGAACGCACAGGAGAGTTTTCTCTTGAAAAAATATGTCAGAATACCACGTTTATGGAAATCACACATCGTGCGAAATTATCTTGTTTTTCCTAAACAACGTGTTGTAACTCAAAAAGCTTTGGTGTTGCATGTATGTCTAAGCGTGTAGCCTCAAAAGAGAGTGCACAGGAGAGTTTTCTCTCGAAAAAATGTCAGAATACCACGTTTTAAGGAAATCCCGCATCATGATAAATTATCTTGTTTTTCCTAAACAACACGTTTTAACTCGAAAAGATTTGGTGTTGCGTGTATGTCTAAGTGTTTAGCCTCAAAGAGAACGCACAGGAGAGTTTTCTCTCTAAAAAATATGTCAGAATACCAAGTTTTAAGGAAATCCCGCTTCGTGCGAAATTATCTTGTTTCTTAAACAACACGTTGTACCTCTAAAAGCTTTGGTGTTGCATGTATGTCTAAGGGTACAGCTTCAACAGATAATGCACAGGAGAGTTTTCTCTCAAATGAATATGTAAGAATACCACTTTATAAGGAAATACAGTGTCGCAGAGTAAAGAAAAATACGTACCTATTGGAAATACTTGAAATTAGGAGAAGAAATAATGCATCGTGCAAAATTATCTTGCTTTTCCTAAACAACACGTTGTAACTCGAAAAGCTTTGGTATTGAGTGTATGTCTAAACGTGTAGCCTCTAAAGAGAAAGTACAGGAGAGTTTTCTTTCGAAAGAGTATGTAAGAATACCACGTTATAAGGAAATACAGTTTTGCAGAGTAAAGACAAATACGTACATACTGTAAATACTTAAAACTTTATGAGAAGAAATAACACATCGTGCAAAATTATCTTGTTTTTCTTAAACAACACGTTGTAACTCGAAAAGATTTGGTGTTGCGTGTATGACTAAGCGTGTAGCGTCATAAGAGAATGCACAGGAGAGTTTTCTCTCCAAAAAATATGTCAGAATACCACGTTTTAAGGTAATCCCGCATCGTGATGAAGTATCTTGTTTTTCCTAAACAACACGTTGTAACTCGAAAGGATTTGGTGTTGCGTGTATGACTAAGCGAGTAGCCTCAGAGAGAATGCACAGGAGAGTTTTCTCTCGAAAAAATATGTCAGAATACCACGTTTTAAGGAAATCCCGCATCGTGAGAAATTATCTTGTTTTGCCTAAACAACACGTTGTAACTTAAAGAGATTTGGTGTTGTGTGTATTTCTAAACGTACAGCCTCAAAAGATAATGCACAGGAGAGTTTACTCTCGAAAGAATATGTAAGAATACCACGTTATAAGGAAATACAGTGTGGCAGAGTACAGACAAATGCGTACGTATTGGATATACTTAAACTTTACGAGAAGAAATAAGGCATCGTGCAAAATTATCTTGTTTTTCCTAAACAACACGTTGTAACTCGAAAAGCTTTGGTGTTGCGTGTATGTCTAAGCGTTTAGCCTCAAAAGTGAACTCACAGGAGAGTTTTCTCACGAAAGAATATGCAAGAATACCACGGTATGAGTAAATACAGTGTTGCTGAGTAAAGACAAATAAGTACATATTGGAATTACATAAACTTTATGAGAAGAATTAACGCATCGTGGAAAATTATCTTGTTTTTCTTAAACAACACGTTGAAACTCGAAAAGATTTGGTGTTGCGTGTATGTCTATGCTTGTAGCCTCAAAAGGGAACGCACAGGAGAGTTTTCTCTTGAAAAAACATGTCAGAATACCACGTTTATGGAAATCACACATCGTGCGAAATTATCTTGTTTTTCCTAAACAACGTGTTGTAACTCGAAAAGCTTTGGTGTTTCATGTATGTCTAAGCGTGTAGCCTCAAAAGAGAGTGCACAGGAGAGTTTTCTCTCGAAAAAATGTCAGAATACCACGTTTTAAGGAAGTCCCGCATCATGATAAATTATCTTGTTTTTCCTAAACAACACGTTGTAACTCGAAAAGATTTGGTGTTGCGTGTATGTCTAAGTGTTTAGCCTCAAAAGAGAACGCACAGGAGAGTTTTCTCTCTAAAAAATATGTCAGAATACCAAGTTTTAAGGAAATCCCGCTTCGTGCAAAATTATCTTGTTTCTTAAACAACACGTTGTACCTCTAAAAGCTTTGGTGTTGCATGTATGTCTAAGGGTACAGCTTCAACAGATAATGCACAGGAGAGTTTTCTCTCAAATGAATATGTAAGAATACCACTTTATAAGGAAATACAGTGTCGCAGAGTAAAGAAAAATACGTACCTATTGGAAATACTTGAAATTAGGAGAAGAAATAATGCATCGTGCAAAATTATCTTGCTTTTCCTAAACAACACGTTGTAACTCGAAAAGCTTTGGTATTGCGTGTATGTCTAAACGTGTAGCCTCTAAAGAGAAAGTACAGGAGAGTTTTCTTTCGAAAGAGTATATAAGAATACCACGTTATAAGGAAATACAGTTTTGCAGAGTAAAAACAAATACATACATACTGTAAATACTTAAAACTTTATGAGAAGAAATAACACATCGTGCAAAATTATCTTGTTTTTCTTAAACAACACGTTGTAACTCGAAAAGATTTGGTGTTGTGTGTATGACTAAGCGTGTAGCGTCATAAGAGAATGCACAGGAGAGTTTTCTCTCCAAAAAATATGTCAGAATACCACGTTTTAAGGTAATCCCGCATCGTGATGAATTATCTTGTTTTCCCTAAACAACACGTTGTAACTCGAAAGGATTTGGTGTTGCGTGTATGACTAAGCGAGTAGCCTCAGAGAGAATGCACAGGAGAGTTTTCTCTCGAAAAAATATGTCAGAATACCACGTTTTAAGGAAATCCCGCATCGTGAGAAATTATCTTGTTTTGCCTAAACAACACGTTGTAACTCGAAGAGATTTGGTGTTGCGTGTATGTCTAAATGTGTAGCCTGTAAAGAGAAAGTACAGGAGAGTTTTCTTTCGAAAGAGTATGTAAGAATACCACGTTATAAGGAAATACAGTCTTGCAGAGTAAAGACAAATACGTACGTACTGTAAATACTTAAAACTTTATGAGAAGAAATAACGCATCGTGCAAAATTATCTTGTTTTTCTTAAACAACACGTTGTAACTCGAAAAGATTTGGTGTTGCGTGTATGACTAAGCATGTAGCCTCAAAAGAGAATGCACAGGAGAGTTTTCTCTCCAAAAAATATGTCAGAATACCACGTTTTAAGGAAATCCCGCATCGTGAGAAATTATCTTGTTGTTCCTAAACAACACGTTGTAACTCGAAAATCTTTGGTGTTGTGTGTATGTCTAAACGTGTAGCTTCTAAAGAGAAAGTACAGGAGAATTTTCTTTCTAAAGAGTATGTAAGAATACCACGTTATAAGGAAATACAGTCTTGCCAAGTAAAGACAAATACGTACATACTGTAAATACTTAAAACTTTATGAGAAGAAATAACGCATCGTGCAAAATTATCTTGTTTTTCTTAAACAACACGTTGTAACTCGTAAATATTTGGTGTTGCGTGTATGACTAAGCATGTAGCCTCAAAAGAGAATGCACAGGAGAGTTTTCTCTCCAAAAAATATGTCAGAATACCACGTTTTAAGGTAATCCCGCATTGTGAGATATTATCTTGTTTTTCCTAAACAACTCGTTGTAACTAGAAACGATTTGGTGTTGCGTGTATGACTAAGCGAGTAGCCTCAGAGAGAATGCACAGGAGAGTTTTCTCTCGAAAAAATATGTCAGAATACCACGTTTTAAGGAAATCCCGCATCGTGAGAAATTATCTTGTTTTGCCTAAACAACACGTTGTAACTCGAAGAGATTTGGTGTTGCGTGTATTTCTAAGCGTACAGCCTCAAAAGATAATGCACAGGAGAGTTTACTCTCGAAAGAATATGTAAGAATACCATGTTATAAGGAAATACAGTGTTGCAGAGTAAAGACAAATATGTACGTATTGGAAATACTTAAAATTTAGGAGAAGAAATAACACATCCTGCAAAATTATCTTGTTTTTCCTAAACAACATGTTGTAACTCGAAAAGATTTGGTGTTGCATGTATGTCTAAGCATGTCGCCTCAAAAGAGAACGCACAGGAGAATTTACTCTCGAGAGAATATGTAAGAATACCACATTACAAGGAAATACCGTGTTGCAGAGTAAAGACAAATACATACGTATTATAAATACTTAAACTTTACGAGAAGAAATAAGGCATCGTGCAAAATTATCTTGTTTTTCCTAAACAACACGTTGTAACTCGAAAAGCTTTGATGTTGCGTGTATGTCTAAGCATATAGCCTCAAAAGTGAACGCACAGGAGAATTTTCTCTCGAAAGAATATGTAAGAATACCACGTTATGAGGAAATAAAGTGTCGCTGAGTAAAGACAAATACATACATATTGGAAATACTTAAACTTTATGAGAAGAAATAACGCATCGTGCAAAATTATCTTGTTTTTCTTAAGCAACACGTTGTAACTCGAAAAGATTTTGTGTTGCGTGTATGTCTATGCTTGTAGCCTCAAAAGGGAATGCACAGGAGAGTTTTCTCTCGCAAAAATATGTCAGAATACCACGTTTATGGAAATCCCACATCGTGCGATATTATCTTGTTTTTCCTAAACAACAAGTTGTAACTCGAAAAGCTTTGGTGTTGCGTGTATGTCTAAACGTGTAGCCTCAAAAGAGAACGCACAGGAGAGTTTTCACTCGAAAGAATATGTAAAGACAAATACATACGTATTGGAAACACTTAAACTTTATGAGAAGAAATAACGCATCGTAAAAAATTAGCTTGTATTTCCTAAACAACACGTTGTACCTCGAAAAGATTTGGTTGTGGCGTGTACATCTAAACGTGTAGCCTCAAAAGAGAACCCACAGGAGAATTTTCTTTCGTCAAAATTTCTCAGAATACCATGTTTTAAGGAAATCCCGCCTCGTGTGAAATTATCTTGTTTTTCCTAAACAACAGTTAGTAACTCGAAAAGCTTTGGTGTTGCGTGTATATCTAAACGTGTAGCCTCTAAAGAGAAAGTACAGGAGAGTTTTCTTTCGAAAGAGTATGTAAGAATACCACGTTATAAGGAAATACAGTGTTGCAGAGTAAAGACAAATATGTACGTATTATAAATACTTAAATTTTAGGAGAAGAATTAATGCATCGTACAAAATTATCTCGTTTTTCCTAATCAACACGTTGTGACTCGTAAGAATACCACGTTATGAGGAAATACAGTGTTGCTGAGTAAAGACAAATAAGCACATATTGGAATTACATAACTTTATGAGAAGAATTAATGCATCGTGTAAAATTATCTTGTTTTTCTTAAACAACAAGTTGAAACTCGAAAAGATTTGGTGTTGCATGTATGTCTATGCTTGTAGCCTCAAAAGGGAACGCACAGGAGAGTTTTCTCTAAAAAAATATGTCAGAATACCACGTTTATGTAAATCACACATCGTGCGAATTTATCTTGTTTTTCCTAAACAACGTGTTGTAACTCGAAAAGCTTTGGTGTTGCATGTATGTCTAAGCGTACAGCTTCAAAAGATAATGCACAGGAGAGTTTTCTCTCAAATGAATATGTAAGAATACCACTTTATAAGGGAATACAGTGTTGCAGAGTAGTGAAAAATACGTACCTATTGGAAATACTTGAAATTAGGAGAAGAAATAATGCATCGTGCAAAATTATCTTGTTTTTCCTAAACAACACTTTGTAACTGGAAATTCTTTGGAGTTGCGTGTATGTCTAAGCGTGTAGCCTCAAAAGAGTACGCACAGGAGAGTTTTCCCTCGAAAGAATATGTATGAATACCACGTTATAAGGAAATACAGTGTTGCAGAGTAAAGACAAATACATATGTATTGTAAACACTTAAACTTTATGAGAAGAAATAACGCATCGTACAAAATTAGTTTGTATTTCCAAAACAACACGTTGTACCTCGAAAAATTTGGTGTGGCGTGTACGACTAAATGTGTAGCCTCAAAAGAGAACCCACAGGAGAATTTTCTTTCGTCAAAATTTGTCAGAATACCACGTTTTAAGGAAATCCCGCATAGTGCGTAATTATCTTGTTTTTCTTAAACAACAAGTTGTAACTCGAAAAGCTTTGGTGTTGCGTGTATGACTAAGTGTGTAGCCTAAAAAGAGAACGCACAGGAGAGTTTTCTCTCGAAATAATATGTAAGAATACCGCGTGATAAGGAAATACAGTGTTGCAGAGTAAAGACAAATACGTACATATTGGAAACACTTATACTTTACGAGATGAAATAACAAATCATACAAAATTAGCTTGTATTTCCTAGACAACACGTTGTACCTCGAAAAGGTTTGGTTCTGGCATGTATGTCTCAATGTGTAGCCTCGAAAGAGAACCCACAGGAGAATTTTCTTTCGTCAAAATTTGTCAGAATACCACATTTTAAGGAAATCCCACATCGTGCGAAATTATCTTGTTTTTCCTAAACAACACCTTGTACCTCGAAAAGCTTTGGTATTGCATGTATGCCTAAGCATACAGCCTCAAAAGACAATGCACAGGGTAGTTTTCTCTCAAATGAATATGTAAGAATACAACTTTATAAGGAAATACAGTGTTGCAGAGTAAAGAAAAATATGTACATATTGGAAATACTTGAAAATATGAGAAGAAATAATGCATCGTGCAAAATTATCTTGTTTTTCCTAAACAACACGTTGTAACTCGAAAAGCTTTGGTGTTGCGTTTATGTCTAAGCGTGTAGCCTCAAATGAGAACACACAGGAGAGTTTTCTCTCGAAAGAATATGTAAGAATACCACTTTATAAGGAAATACAGTGTTGCAGAATAAAGACAAATACGTACATATTGGAAACATTTAAACTTTACTAGAAGAAATAACGCATCATAAAAAATTAGCTTGTATTTCCTAAACAACACGTTGTACCTGGAAAAGATTTGGTGAGGCGTGTACTTCTAAACGTGTAGTCTCAAAAGAGAACCCACAGGAGAATTTTCTCTCGTCAAAATTTGTCAGTATACCACATTTTAAGGAAATCCCGAATCATGCGAAATTATCTTGTTTTTCCTAAACAACACGTTGTAACTCGAAAACTTGGTGTTGCCTGTATGTCCAAGCGTGTAGACTCAAAAGAGAACGCACAGGAGAGTTTTCTCTCGAAAGAATATGTAAGAATACCACGTTATAAGGAAATACAGTGTTGCAGAGTAAAGACAAATACATACGTATTGGAAACACTGAAACTTTAGGAGAAGATATAACGCATCATAAAAAATTAGTTTGTATTTCCTAAACAGCAAGCTGTACCTCGAAAAGATTTGGTTGTCGCTTGTAGGTCTAAACATGTAGCCTCAAAAGAGAACCCACAGGAGAATTTTCTTTCATCAAAATTTGTCAGAATACTACGTTTTAAGGAAATCCCGCATTGTGGGAAATTATCTTCTTTTTCCTAAACAACACGTTGTACCTCGAAAAGCTTTGGTGTTGCGTGTATGTCTAAGGGTGTAGCCTCAAAAGAGAACGCACAGGAGAGTTTTCTCTCGAAAGAATATGTAAGAATACCACTTTATAAGGAAATACAGTGTTGCCGAGTAAAGATAAATATGTACGTTTTGGAAACACTTAAACTTTATGAGAAGAAATAACGCATCGTACAAAATTAGCTTGTATTTCCTAAACAACACGTTGTACCTCGAAAAGATTTGGTTGTGGCGTGTACGTCTAAACGTGTAGCCTCAAAAGAGAACCACAAGAGAATTTTCTTTCGTCAAAATTTGTCAGAATACCACGTTTTAAGGAAATCCTGCATCGTGCTAAATTATCTTGTTTTTCCTAAACAACACATTGTACCTCGAAAAGCTTTGGTGTTGCGTGTATGTCTAAGCATACAGCCTCAAAAGATAATGCACCGGAGAGTTTTCTCTCAAATGAATATGTAAGAATACCACTTTATAAGGAAATACAGTGTTGCAGAGTAAAGAAAAATATGTACGTATTGGAAATACTTGAAATTAGGAGAAGAAATAATGCATCGTGCAACATTATCTTGTTTTCCTAAACAACACGTTGTAACTCGAAAATCTTTGGTATTGGGTGTATGTTTAAGTGTGTAGCCTCAAAAGAGAATGCACAGGAGAGTTTTCTCTCTAAAGAATATGTAAGAATACCACGTTATAAGGCAATACAGTGTTGCAGAGTAAAGAGAAATACGTACGTATTGGAAACACTTAAACTTTACAAGAAGAAATAACACATCGTACAAAATAGCTTGTATTTCCTAAACAACACGTTGTACCTCGAAAAGATTTGGTGTGGCGTGTACGGCTAAACGTGTAGCCTCAAAAGAAACCCGACAGGAGAATTTTCTTTCGTCAAAATTTGTCAGAATACCACGTTTTAAGGAAATCCTGCATCATGAGAAATTATCTTGTTTTTCCTAAACAACACGTTGTAACTCGAAAAGCTTTGGTGTTGCGTGTATGTCTAAGCGTGTAGACTCAAAAGAGAATGCACAGGAGAGTTTTTTTCTCGAACGAATATGTAAGAATACCACTTTATAGGAAATACAGTGTTGCAGAGTAAAGAAAAATACATACATATTGGAAGCACTTATACATTACAAGAAGAAATAACGCATCGTACAAAATTAGCTTGTATTTCCTAAACAACACGTTGTAACTCGAAAAGCTTTGTGTTGCCTGTATGTCTAAGCGTGTAGACTCAAAAGAGAACGCACAGGAGAGTTTTCTCTCAAAAGAATATGTAAGAATACCACGTTATAAGGAAATACAGTGTTGCAGAGTAAAGACAAATACATACGTATTGGAAACACTGAAACTTTAGGAGAAGAAATAACGCATCTTACAAAAATAGCTTGTATTTCCTAAACAGCACGTTGTACCTCGAAAAGATTTGGTTGTGGCATGAACGTCTAAACATGAAACCTCAAAAGAGAACCCTCAGGAGAATTTTCTATCATCAAAATTTGTCAGAATACTACGTTTTAAGGAAATCCCGCATCGTAGGAAATTATCTTGTTTTTCCTAAACAACACGTTGTACCTCGAAAAGCTTTGGTGTTGCGTGTATGTCTAAGCGTGTAGCCTCAAAAGAGAACGCACAGGAGAGTTTTCTCTGGAAAGAATATGTAAGAATACCACTTTATAAGGAAATACAGTGTTGCCGAGTAAAGATAAATACATACGTATTGGAAACACTTAAACTTCACGAGAAGAAATAACGCATCGTACAAAATTAGCTTGTATTTCCTGAACAACACGTTGTACCTCGAAAAGATTTGGTTGTGGCGTGTACGTCTAAACGTGTAGCCTCAAAAGAGAACCCACAAGAGAATTTTCTTTCGTCAAAATTTGTCAGAATACCACGTTTTAAGGAAATCCCGCATCGTGCTAAATTATCTTGTTTTTCCTAAACAACACGTTGTACCTCGAAAAGCTTTGGTGTTGCATGTATGTCTAAGCATACAGCTTCAAAAGATAATGCACCGGAGAGTTTTCTCTCAAATGAATATGTAAGAATACCACTGTACAAGGAAATACAGTGTTGCAGAGTAAAGAAAAATTCGTACGTATTGGAAATACTTGAAATTAGCAGAAGAAATAATGCATTGTGCAACATTATCTTGTTTTCCTAAACAACACGTTGTAACTCGAATATCTTTGGTGTTGCGTGTATGTTTAAGTGTGTAGCCTCAAAAGAGAATGCACAGGAGAGTTTTCTCTCTAAAGAATATGTAAGAATACCACGTTATAAGGCAATACAGTGTTGCAGAGTAAAGAGAAATACGTACGTATTGGAAACACTTAAACTTTACAAGAAGAAATAACACATCGTACAAAATAGCTTGTATTTCCTAAACAACACGTTGTACCTCGAAAAGATTTGGTGTGGCGTGTACGGCTAAACGTGTAGCCTCAAAAGAAACCCGACAGGAGAATTTTCTTTCGTCAAAATTTGTCAGAATACCACGTTTTAAGGAAATCCTGCATCATGAGAAATTATCTTGTTTTTCCTAAACAACACGTTGTAACTCGAAAAGCTTTGGTGTTGCGTGTATGTCTAAGCGTGTAGACTCAAAAGAGAACGCACAGGAGAGTTTTTTCTCGAACGAATATGTAAGAATACCACTTTATAGGAAATACAGTGTTGCAGAGTAAAGAAAAATACATACATATTGGAAGCACTTATACATTACAAGAAGAAATAACGCATCGTACAAAATTAGCTTGTATTTCCTAAACAACACGTTGTAACTCGAAAAGCTTTGTGTTGCCTGTATGTCTAAGCGTGTAGACTCAAAAGAGAACGCACAGGAGAGTTTTCTCTCAAAAGAATATGTAAGAATACCACGTTATAAGGAAATACAGTGTTGCAGAGTAAAGACAAATACATACTTATTGGAAACACTGAAACTTTAGGAGAAGAAATAACGCATCGTACAAAATTAGCTTTTATTTCCTAAACAGCACGTTGTACCTCGAAAAGATTTGGTTGTGGCATGAACGTCTAAACATGAAACCTCAAAAGAGAGAACCCACAGGAGAATTTTCTTTCATCAAAATTTGTCAGAATACTACGTTTTAAGGAAATCCCGCATCGTAGGAAATTATCTTGTTTTTCCTAAACAACACGTTGTACCTCGAAAAGCTTTGGTGTTGAGTGTATGTCTAAGCGTGTAGCCTCAAAAGAGAAAGCACAGGAGAGTTTTCTCTCGAAAGAATATGTAAGAATACCACTTTATAAGGAAATACAGTGTTGCCGAGTAAAGATAAATACGTACGTATTGGAAACACATAAACTTCACGAGAAGAAATAACGCATCGTACAAAATTAGCTTGTATTTCCTAAACAACACGTTGTACCTCGAAAAGATTTGGTTGTGGCATGTACGTCTAAACGTGTAGCCTCAAAAGAGAACCCACAAGAGAATTTTCTTTCGTCAAAATTTGTCAGAATATCACGTTTTAAGGAAATCCCGCATCGTGCTAAATTATCTTGTTTTTCCTAAACAACACGTTGTACCTCGAAAAGCTTTGGTGTTGCATGTATGTCTAAGCATACAGCCTCAAAAGATAATGCACCGGAGAGTTTTCTCTCAAATGAATATGTAAGAATACCACTTTACAAGGAAATACAGTGTTGCAGAGTAAAGAAAAATACGTACGTATTGGAAATACTTGAAATTAGCAGAAGAAATAATGCATCGTGCAACATTATCTTGTTTTCCTAAACAACACGTTGTAACTCGAAAATCTTTGGTGTTGCGTGTATGTTTAAGTGTGTAGCCTCAAAAGAGAATGCACAGGAGAGTTTTCTCTCTAAAGAATATGTAAGAATACCACGTTATTAGGAAATACAGTGTTGCAGAGTAAAGACAAATATGTACATATTGGAAACACTTAAATTTTACGAGAAGAAATAATGCATCGTACAAAATTAGCTTGTATTTCCTAAACAACACGTTGTACCTCGAAAAGATTTGGTTGTGGCATGTACGTCTAAACCTGTAGCCTCAAAAGAGAACCCACAGGAGAATTTTCTTTCGTCAAAATTTGTCAGAATACCACGTTTTAAGGAAATCCCGCATCGTGCGAAATTATCTTGTTTTTCCTAAACTACACGTTGTAACTCGAAAAGCTTTGGTGTTGCGTGTATGTCTAAGCGGGTAGCCTCAAAAGAGAACGCACAGGAGAGTTTTCTCTCGAAAGAATATGTAAGAATATCACATTATAAGGAAATACAGTGTTGCACAGTAAAGACAAATACTTACGTATTGGAAACTCTTATAATTTACGAGAAGAAATAATGCATCATAGAAAATTAGCTTGTATTTCCTAAACAACACGTTGTACCTTGAAAAGATTTGGTTGTGGCGTGTACGTCTAAACGTGTAGCCTGAAAAGAGAACCCACAGGAGAATTTTCGTTCGTCAAAATTTGTCAGAATACCACGTTTTAAGGAAATACCGCAACGTGGGAAATTCTCTTGTTTTTCCTAAACAACACGTTGTACCTCGAAAAGCTTTGGTGTTGCGTGTATGTCTAAGTGTACAGCCTCAAAAGATAGTGCACAGGAGAGTTTTCTCTCGAAAGAATATGTAAGAATACCACGTTATAAGTACATTCAGTGTTGCAGAGTACAGAAAAATACGTACGTAATGGATATACTTGAAATTAGGATAAGAAATAATGCATCGTGCAAAATTATCTTCTTTTTCCTAAACAACACGTTGTAACTCGAAAATCTTTGGTGTTGCGTGTATGTGTAAGCGTGTAGCCTCAAAAGAGAATGCACAGGAGCGTTTTCTCTCGAAAGAATATGTAAGAATACCACGTTTTAGGAAATACAGTGTTGCAGAGTAAAGAAAAATACTTAAGTACAGCAAACACTTAAACTTTATGAGAAGAAATAACGCATCGTAAAAATTAGCTTGTATTTCCTAAACAACACGTTGTACCTCGAAAAGATTTGGTTGTGGCGTGTATGTCTAAACGTGTAGCCTCAAAAGAAAACCCACAGGAGAATTTTCTTTCGTCAAAATTTGTCACAATACCACGTTTTAAGTATATCCCGCATCGTGTGAAATTATCTAGTTTTTCCTAAACAACACGTTGTAACTCGAAAAGCTTTGGTGTTGTGTTTATGTCTAAGCGTTTAGCCTCCAAGGAGAATGCACAGGAGAGTTTTCTCTCGAAAGAATATGTAAGAATACCACGTTTTAGGAAATACAGTGTTGCAGAGTAAAGACAAATACGTATGTACTGTAAACACTTAAACTTTACGAGAAGAAATAACGCATCTTACAAAATTAGCTTGTATTTCCTAAACAACACGTTGTACCTCGAAAAGATTTGCTTGTGGCGTGTACGTCTAAACGTGTAGCCTCAAAAGAGAACCCACAGGAGAATTTTCTTTCGTCAAAATTTGTCAGAATACCACGTTTTAAGGAAATCCCGCATCGTGCGAAATTATCTTGTTTTTCCTAAACTACACGTTGTAACTCGAAAAGCTTTGGTGTTGCATGTATGTCTAAGCGTGTGGCCTCCAAGGAGAACGCACAGGAGAGTTTTCTCTCTAAAGAAAATGTAAGAATACCACGTTATTAGGAAATACAATGTTGCAGAGTAAAGACAAATACGTACATATTGGAAACACTTAAACTTTACGAGAAGAAATAATGCATCATACAAAATTAGCTTGTATTTCCTAAACAACACGTTGTACCTCGAAAAGATTTGGTTGTGGCGTGTACGTCTAAACCTGTAGCCTCAAAAGAGAACCCACAGGAGAATTTTCTTTCGTCAAAATTTGTCAGAATACCACGTTTTAAGGAAATCCTGCATCGTGCAAAATTATCCTGTTTTTCCTAAACAACACATTGTAACTCGAAAAGCTTTGGTGTTGCGTGTATGTCTAAGCGTGTAGCCTCAAAAGAGAACGCACAGGAGAGTTTATTCTCGAAAAAATATGTAAGAATACCACGTTACATGGAAATACAGTGTTGCAGAGTAAAGACAAATACGTACGTATTGGAAACACTTAAACTTTATGAGAAGAAATAACGCATTGTTCAATATTAGCTTGTATTTCCTAAACAACACATTTTACCTCAAAAAGATTTGGTTGTGGCGTGTACGTCTAAACGTGTAGCCTCAAAAGAGAACCCACAGGAGAATTTTCTTTAGTCAAAATTTGTCAGAATACCATGCTTTAAGGAAATCCTGCATCGTGCGAAATTATCTTGTTTTTCCTAAACTACACGTTGTAACTCGAAAAGCTTTAGTGTTGCGTGTATGTCTAAGCGTGTAGCCTCAAAAGAGAACGCACAGGAGAGTTTTCTCTCGAAAGAATATGTAAGAATACCACATTATAAGGAAATACAGTGTTGCACAGTAAAGACAAATACGTACGTATTGGAAACTCTTATAATTTACGAGAAGAAATAATGCATCGTAGAAAATTAGCTTCTATTTCCTAAACAACACGTTGTACCTTGAAAAGATTTGGTTGTGGCGTGTATGTCTAAACGTGTAGCCTGAAAAGAGAACCCACAGGAGAATTTTCGTTCGTCAAAATTTGTCAGAATACCACGTTTTAAGGAAATACCGCAACGTGGGAAATTCTCTTGTTTTTCCTAAACAACACTTTGTACCTCGAAAAGCTTTGGTGTTGCGTGTATGTCTAAGTGTACAGACTCAAAAGATAATGCACAGGAGAGTTTTCTCTCGAAAGAATATTTAAGAATACCACGTTATAAGTAAATTCAATGTTGCAGAGTACAGAAAAATAGGTACGTAATGGAAATACTTGAAATTAGGATAGGAAATAATGCATCGTGCAAAATTATCTTCTTTTTCCTAAACAACACGTTGTAACTCGAAAATCTTTGGTGTTGCATGTATGTGTAAGCGTGTAGCCTCAAAAGAGAACGCACAGGAGAGTTTTCTCTCGAAAGAATATGTAAGAATACCACGTTTTAGGAAATACAGTGTTGCAGAGCAACGAAAAATACTTAAGTACAGCAAACACTTAAACTTTATGAGAAGAATTAACGCATCGTAAAAATTAGCTTGTATTTCCTAAACAACACATTGTACCTCGAAAAGATTTGGTTGTGGCGTGTATGTCTAAACGTGCAGCCTCAAAAGAGAACCCACAGGAGAATTTTCTTTCGTCAAAATTTGTCACAATACCACATTTTAAGTATATCCCGCATCGTGTGAAATTATCTAGTTTTTCCTAAACAACACGTTGTAACTCGAAAAGCTTTGGCGTTGTGTTTATGTCTAAGCGTTTAGCCTCCAAGGAGAACACACAGGAGAGTTTTCTCTCGAAAGAATATGTAAGAATACCACGTTTTAGGAAATACAGTGTTGCAGAGTAAAGACAAATACGTATGTACTGTAAACACTTAAACTTTACGAGAAGAAATAACGCATCTTACAATATTAGCTTGTATTTCCTAAACAACACATTGTACCTCGAAAAGATTTGCTTGTGGCGTGTACGTCTAAACGTGTAGCCTCAAAAGAGAACCCACAGGAGAATTTTCTTTCATCAAAATTTGTCAGAATACCACGTTTTAAGGATATCCCGCATCGTGCGAAATTATCTTCTTTTTCCTAAACAACACGTTGTAACTTGAAAAGCTTTGGTGTTGTGTTTATGTCTAAGCGTTTAGCCTCCAAGCAGAACGCACAGGAGAGTTTTCTCTCGAAAGAATATGTAAGAATACCACGTTTTAGGAAATACAGTGTTGCAGAGTAAAGACAAATACGTATGTACTGTAAACACTTAAACTTTACGAGAAGAAATAACGCATCTTACAAAATTAGCTTGTATTTCCTAAAAAACACGTTGTACCTCGAAAAGATTTGCTTGTGTCGTGTACGTCTAAACCTGTAGCCTCTAAAGAGAACCCACAGGAGAATTTTCTTTCGTCAAAATTTGTCAGAATACCACGTTTTAAGGATATCCCGCATCGTGCGAAATTATCTTGTTTTTCCTAAACAACACGTTGTAACTCGAAAAGCTTTGGTGTTGTGTTTATGTCTAAGCGTTTAGCCTCCAAGGAGATTGCACAGGAGAGTTTTCTCTCGAAAGAATATGTAAGAATACCACGTTTTGGGAAAAACAGTGTTGCAGAGTAAAGACAAATACGTATGTACTGTAAACACTTAAACTTTACGAGAAGAAATAACACATCTTACAAAATTAGCTTGCATTTTCTAAACAACACGTTGTACCTCGAAAAGATTTGCTTGTGGCGTGTACGTCTAAACGTGTAGCCTCAAAAGAGAACCCACAGCAAAATTTTCTTTCGTCAAATTTTGTCAAAATACCACGTTTTAAGGATATCCCGCATCGTGCGAAATTATCTTGTTTTTCCTAAACAACACGTTGTAACTCGAAAAGCTTTGGTGTTGCATGTATGTCTAAGCGTGTAGCCTCAAAGGAGAATGCACAGGACAGTTTTCTCTCGAAAGAAAATGTAAGAATACCACGTTATTAGGAAATACAGTGTTGCAGAGTAAAGACAAATACGTACATATTGGAAACACTTAAACTTTACGAGAAGAAATAATGCATCATACAAAATTAGCTTGTATTTCCTAAACAACACGTTGTACCTCGAAAAGATTTGGTTGTGGCATGTACGTCCAAACCTGTAGCCTCAAAAGAGAACCCACAGGAGAATTTTCTTTCGTCAAAATTTGTCAGAATACCACGTTTTAAGGAAATCCCGCATCGTGCAAAATTATCTTGTTTTTCCTAAACTACACGTTGTAACTCGAAAAGCTTTGGTGTTGCGTGTATGTCTAAGCGTGTAGCCTCAAAAGAGAATGCACAGGAGAGTTTTCTCTCGAAAGAATATGTAAGAATACCACATTATAAGGAAATACAGTGTTGCACAGTAAAGACAAATACGTACGTATTGGAAACTCTTATAATTTACGAGAAGAAATGATGCATCGTAGAAAATTAGCTTGTATTTCCTAAACAACACGTTGTACCTTGAAAAGATTTGGTTGTGGCGTGTACGTCTAAACGTGTAGCCTGAAAAGAGAACCCACAGGAGAATTTTCATTCGTCAAAATTTGTCAGAATACCACGTTTTAAGGAAATACCGCAACGTGGGAAATTCTCTTGTTTTTTTCCTAAACAACACGTTGTACCTCGAAAAGCTTTGGTGTTGCGTGTATGTCTAAGTGTACAGCCTCAAAAGATAATGCACAGGAGAGTTTTCTCTCGAAAGAATATGTAAGAATACCACGTTATAAGTAAATTCAGTGTTGCAGAGTAAAGAAAAATACGTACGTAATGTAAATATTTGAAATTAGGATAAGAAATAATGCATCGTGCAAAATTATCTTCTTTTTCCTAAACAACACGTTGTAACTCGAAAATCTTTGGTGTTGCGTGTATGTGTAAGCGTGTAGCCTCAAAAGAGAATGCACAGGAGAGTTTTCTCTCGAAAGAATATGTAAGAATACCACGTTTTAGGAAATACAGTGTTGCAGAGTAAAGAAAAATACTTAAGTACAGCAAACACTCAAACTTTATTAGAAGAAACAACGCATCGTAAAAATTAGCTTGTATTTCCTAAACAACACGTTGTACCTCGAAAAGATTTGGTTGTGGCGTGTATGTCTAAACGTGTAGCCTCAAAAGAGAACCCACAGGAGAATTTTCTTTCGTCAAAATTTGTCACAATACCACGTTTTAAGTATATCCCGCATCGTGTGAAATTATGTAGTTTTTCCTAAACAACAGGTTGTAACTCGAAAAGCTTTGGTGTTGTGTTTATGTCTAAGCGTTTAGCCTCCAAGGAGAACGCACAGGAGAGTTTTCTCTCGAAAGAATATGTAAGAATACCACGTTTTAGGAAATACAGTGTTGCAGAGTAAAGACAAATACGTATGTACTGTAAACACTTAAACTTTACGAGAAGAAATAACACATCTTACAAAATTAGCTTGTATTTCCTAAACAACACGTTGTACCTCAAAAAGATTTGCTTGTGGCGTGTACGTCTAAACGTGTAGCCTCAAAAGAGAACCCACAGGAGAATTTTCTTTCGTCAAAATTTGTCAGAATACCACGTTTTAAGGATATCCTGCATCGTGCGAAATTATCTTGTTTTTCCTAAACAACACGTTGTAACTCGAAAAGCTTTGGTGTTGCACGTATGTCTAAGCGTGTAGCCTCAAAGGAGAACGCACAGGAGAGTTTTCTCTCCAAGAAAATGTAAGAATACCACGTTATTAGGAAATACAGTGTTGCAGAGTAAAGACAAATACGTACATATTGGAAACACTGAACCTTTATGAGAAGAAATAACGCATCGTTAAAAATTAGCTTTTATTTCTTAAACAACATGTTGTACCTCGAAAAGATTTGGTGTGGCGTGTACGTCTAAACATGTAGCCTCAAAAGAGGACCCACAGGAGAATTTTCTTTCGTCAAAATTTGTCAGAATACCACGTTTTAAGGAAATCCCGCATCGTGCGAAATTTTCTTGTTTTTCCTAAACAACACGTTGTAACTCGAAAAGCTTTGGTGTTGCATGTATGTCTAAGTGTGTAGCCACAAAAGAGAACACACAGGAGAGATTTATCTCGAAAGAATATGTAAGAATACCACATTATAAGGAAATACAGTGTTGCAGAGTAAAGACAAATATGTACGTATTGGAAACACATAAACTTTACTAGAAGAAATAACGCATCTTACAAAATTAGCTTGTATTTACTAAACAACACGTTGTACCCCGAAAAGATTTGGTGTGGCGTGTACGTCTAAACATGTAGCCTCAAAAAAGAACCCAAGGGGGAATTTTCTTTCGTCAAAATGTGTCAGAATACCACGTTTTAAGGAAATCCCGCATCATGCGAAATTATCTTGTTTTTCCTAAACAACACGTTGTAACTCGAAAAGCTTTGGTGTTGCGTGTATGTATAAGCGTGTAGCCTCAAAAGAGAACACACAGGAGAGTTTTCTCTCGAAAGAATATGTAAGAATACCACGTTGTAAGGAAATACAGTGTTGCAGACTAAAGACAAATACGTACATATTGGAAACACTTAAAAGTTAATAGAATAAATAACGCATCGTACAAAATTAGCTTGTATTTCCTAAACAACACGTTGTACCTCAAAAAGATTTGGTAGTGGCGTGTGTGTCAAAACGTGTAGCCTCAAAAGAGAACCAACTAGAGAATTTTCTTTCGTCCCAATTTGTCAGAATACCTCGTTTTAAGGAAATCCCGTATCGTGCGTAATTATCTTGTTTTTCCTAAACAACACGTTGTAACTCGAAAAGCTTTGGTGTTGCGTGTATGTCTAACTGTGTAGCCTCAAAAGAGAATGCACAGGAGAGTTTTCTCTCGAAAGAATATGTAAGAATACCACGTTATAAGGAAATACAGTGTTGCAGCGTAAAGAGAAATACTTACTTATTGGAAACACTTAAACTTTACTAGAAGAAATAACGCATCGTACAAAATTAGCTTGTATTTCCTAAACAACACGTTGTACCTCGAAAAGATTTGGTGTGGCATATACGTCTAAACATGTAGCCTCAAAAGAGAACCCACAGGAGAATTTTCTTTCATCAAAATTTGTCAGAATACCACGTTTTAAGGAAATCCCGCATCGTGCGAAATTATCTTGTTTTTCCTAAACAACAGGTTGTAACTCGAAAACCTTTGGTGTTGCGTGTATGTCTAAGCGTGTAGCCTCAAAAGAGAACGCACAGGAGAGTTTTCTCTCAAAAGAATATGTAAGAATACTACATAATAAGGAAATACAGTGTTGCAGAGTAAAGACAAATACTTACGTATTGGAAACACTTAAACTTTACTAGATGAAATAACGCATCATACAAAATTAGCTTGTATTTCCTAAACAGCACGTTGTTCCTCGAGAAGATTTGGTGTGGCGTGTACGTCTAAAAGTGTAACCTCAAAAGAGAATCCACAGGAGAATTTTCGTTCGTCAAAATTTGTCAGAATACCACGTTTTAAGGAAATCCCGCATCATGGGAAATTATCTTGTTTTTCCTAAACAACACGTTGCACATCGAAAAGCTTTGTGGTTGCGTGTATGTCTAAGCGTACAGCCTCTAAAGATAATGCACAGTAGAGTTTTCTCTCGAACGAATATGTAAGAATACCACGTTATAAGGAAATACAGTGTTGCAGAGTAAAGACAAATACATACGTATTGGAAACACTTAAACTTTAGGAGAAGAAATAACGCATCGTACAAAATTAGCTTGTATTTCCTAAACAACACGTTGTACCTCGAAAAGATTTGGTTGTGGCGTGTACGTCTAAACGTGTAGCCTCAAAAGAGAACCCACAGGAGAATTTTCTTTCGTCAAAATTTGTCAGAATACCACGTTTTAAGGAAATCCAGCATAGTGCGAAATTATCTTGTTTTTCCTAAACAACATGTTGTAACTCGAAAAGCTTTGGTGTTGCGTGTATATCTAAGAGTGTAGCCGCAAAAGGGAACACACAGGAGAGTTTTCTCTCGAAAGAATATGTAAGAATACCACATTATAAGGAAATACAGTGCTGCAGAGTAAAGACAAATACATACATATTGGAAACACTGAAAATTCAGGAGATAAATAACGCATCCTACAAAATTAGCTTGTATTTCCTAAACAAAACGTTGTACGTCGAAAAGATTTGTTCTGGCGGGTACGTCTAAACGTGTAGCCTCAAAAGAGAACCCACAGGAGAATTTCCTTTCTTCAAAATTTGTCAGAATACCACGTTTTAAGGAAATCCCGCATCATGCGAAATTATCTTGTTTTTCCTAAACAACACGTTGTTACTAGAAAAGCTTTGGGGTTGCCTGTATGTCTATGTTTGTAGCCTCAAAAAAGAACGCACAGGAGAATTCGAAAGAATATGTAAGAATACCACGTTTTAGGAAATACAGTGTTGCAGAGTAAAGACAAATACGTACGTATTGGAAACACTTAAACTTTATGAGAAGAAATAATGCATTGTACAAAATTAGCTTGTATTTCCTAAACAACACGTTGTACCTCGAAAAGATTTGGTTGTGGCGTGTACGTTTAAACGTGTAGCCTCAAAAGAGAACACATAGGAGAATTCTCTTTTGTCAAAATTTGTCAGAATACCTCGTTTTAAGGAAATCCCGCATCGTGCGAAATTATCTTGTTTTTCCTAAACAACACGTTGTAACTCGAAAAGCTTTGGTGTTGCGTGTATGTCTAAGCGTGTAGCCTCAAAAGAGAATGCACAGGAGAGTTTTCTCTCAAAATAATATGTAAGAATACCACGTTGTAAGGAAATACAGTGTTGCATAGTAAAGACAAATATGTATGTATTGGAAACACTTAAACTTTATGAGAAGAAATAACTCATCGTACAAAATTAGCTTGTATTTCCTAAACAACACTTTGTACCTCGAAAAGATTTGGTGTGGCGTGTACGTCTAAACATGGAGCCTCAAAAGAGAATCCACAGGCGAATTTTCTTTCGTCAAAATTTGTCAGAATACCACATTTTAAGGAAATCCCGCATTGTGCGAAATTATATTGTTTTTCCTAAACAACACTTTGTAACTCGAAAAGCTTTGGTGTTGCAAGTATGTCTAAGCGTGTAGCCTCAAAAGAGAACGCACAGGAGAGTTTTCTCTCGAAAGAATATGTAAGAATACCACGTTAAAAGGAAATACAGTGTTGCAGAATAAAGACAAATAAGTACATATTGGAAACAGTTAAACTTTAGAAGAAGAAATAACGCATCGTACAAAATTAGCTTGTATTTCCTAAACAACACGTTGCACCTGGAAAAGATTTGGTGTGGCGTGTACATCTAAACGTGTAGCCTCAAAAGAGAACCCACAGGAGAATTTTCTTTTGTCAAAATTTGTCAGAATACCACGTTTTAAGGAAATCCAGCATCGTGCGAAATTATCTTGTTTTTCCTAAACAACATGTTGTAACTCGAAAAGCTTTGGTGTTGCATGTATATCTAAGAGTGTAGCCTCAAAAGGGAACACACAGGAGAGTTTTCTCTCGAAAGAATATGTAAGAATATCACATTATAAGGAAATACAGTGTTGCAGAGTAAAGACAAATACATACATGTTGGAAACACTGAAAATTCAGGAGATAAATAACGCATCGTACAAAATTAGCTTGTATTTCCTAAACAAAACGTTGTACCTCGAAAAGATTTGGTGTGGCGTGTACGTCTAAACGTGTAGCCTCAAAAGAGAACCCACAGGAGAATTTCCTTTCTTCAAAATTTGTCAGAATACCACGTTTTAAGGAAATCCCGCATCGTGCGAAATTATCTTGTTTTTCATAAACAACACGTTGTTCCTAGAAAAGCTTTGGTGTTGCCTGTATGTCTATGTTTGTAGCCTCAAAAGAGAACGCACAGGAGAATTCTAAAGAATATGTAAGAATACCACGTTCTAGGAAATACAGTGTTGCAGAGTAAAGACAAATACGTACTTATTGGAAACACTTAAACTTTACGAGAAGAAATAACGCATCGTACAAAATTAGCTTGTATTTCCTAAACAACACGTTGTACCTCGAAAAGATCTGGTTGTGGCATGTAAATTTGAACGTGTAGCCTCAAAAGAGAACCCACAGGAGAATTTTCTTTCGTCAAAATGTGTCAGAATACCTCCTTTTAAGGAAATCCCGCATCGTGCGAAATTATCTTGTTTTTCCTAAACAACACGTTGTAACTCGAAAAGCTTTGGTGTTGCGTATATGTCTAAGCGTGTAGCCTCAAAAGAGAACGCACAGGAGAGTTTTCTCTCCAAAGAATATTTAAGAATACCACGTTATAAGGAAATGCAGTGTTGCAGAGTAAAGACAAATACGTACGTATTGGAAACACTTAAACTTTACTAGAAGAAATAACGCATCTTACAAAATTAGTTTGTATTTACTAAACAACACTTTGTACCTCGAAGAGATTTGGTGTGGCTAAACGTGTAGCCTCAAAAGAGAACCCAAGGGGAAATTTTCTTTCGTCAAAATTTGTCAGAATACCACGTTATAAAGGAATTCCCGCATCGTGCGAAATTATCTTGTTTTTCCTAAACAACATGTTGTAACTCGAAAAGCTTTGGTGTTGTGTGTATGTTTAAGCGTGTAGCCTCAAAAGAGAACGCACAGGAGAGTTTTCTCTCGAAAGAATATGTAAGAATACCACGTTATTAGGAAATACAGTGTTGCAGAGAAAAGAGAAATATGTACGTATTGGAAACACTTAAATTTTACGAGAAGAAATAAAGCATCATACAAAATTAGCTTGTATTTCCTAAACAACACGTTGTACCTCGAGAAGATTTGGTGTGGCGTGTACGTCTAAAAGTGTAACCTCAAAAGAGAACCCACAGTAGAATTTACTTTCGTCAAAATTTGTCAGAATACCACGTTTTAAGGAAATCCAGCATCGTGCGAAATTATCTTGTTTGTCCTAAACTACATGTTGTAACTCGTAAAGCTTTGGTGTTGCGTGTATGTCTAAGCGTGTTGCCTCAAAAGAAAACACACAGGAGAGTTTTCCCTTGAAAGAATATGTAAGAATACCACGCTATAAGGAAATACAGTGTTGCAGTATAAAGACAAATACGTACATATTGGAAACACTTAAACTTTACGAGAAGTAATAACGCATCGTACAAAATTAGCTTGTATTTCCTAAACAACACGTTGTACCTCGGAAAGATTTTTTGCGCGATGCTTTATTTCTTCTCGTAAATTTTAAGTATTTCTAATACGTACATATTTATCTTCATTTTGCAACACTGTATTTCCTTATATCGTGGTATTCTTACATATTTTTTCGAGAGCAAACTCTCCTGTGCATTCTCTTTTGAGGCTAGACGCTTAGACATACACGCAACACCAAAGCTTTTCGAGTTAAAACGTGTTTTTTAGGAAAAACAAGATAATTTCGCACGATGTGGGATTTCCTTAAAACGTGGTATTATGACATATTTTTTTCGAGAGTAAATTCTCCTTTGGGTTATCTTTTGAGGCTACACGTTTAGACATACAGGCAACACCAATTCTTTTTGAGTTACAACGTGTTGTTTAGGAAAAACAAGATAATTTTGCATGATGCTTTATTTCTTCTCATAAATTTTAAGTATTTCTAATATGTACGTATTTGTCTTTAATCTGCAATACTGTATTTCCTTATAACGTGGTATTCTTACATATTCTTTCGAGAGAAAACTCTCCTGTGCAGTCTCTTTTGAGGCTACACGCTTAGACATACACGCAACACCAAAGCTTTTCAATTTACAACGTGTTGTTTAGGAAAAACAAGATAATTTCGCACGATGTGCGATTTCCTTATAACGGGTTATTCTGACATGTTTTTTCGAGAGAAAACTCTCCTGTGCGTTCTCTTCTGAGGCTAGAAGCTTAGACATACACGCAACACCAAATCTTTTCGAGTTACAACGTGTTATTTAGGAAAAACAAGATAATTTTGCATGATGCGTTATTTCTTCTAATAAAGTTTAAGTATTTCCAATATGTATGTATTTCTCTTTAATATGCAACTCTTTATTTCCTTATAACGTGGTATTCTTACATATTCTTTCGAGTGAAAACTCTCCTGTGTGTTCTCTATTGAGGCTACACGCTTAGACATACACGCAACACCAAAGCTTTTCGAGTTAAAATATTTTGTTACGGAAAAACAAGATAATTTCCAATAATGCATGATTTCCTTAAAACGTGGTATTCTGACATATTTTTACGAGAAAAAATTCTCCTGTGCATTCTCTTTTGAGGCTACATGCTTAGACATACACGCAACACCAAAGCTTTTCGTTTTAAAACATGTTGTTTAGGAAACACAAGATAATTTCGCACGATGCGGGATTTCCTTAAAACATGGTATTGTGACATATTTTTTTGAGAGAAAACTCTCCCTTGCGTTCTCTTTGAGGCTATACGCGGAGACATAAAAGCAGCACCAAAGGTTTTTGAGTTACAACGTGTTGTTTAGGCAAAACAAGATAATTTCACACGTTGCAGGATTTCCTGAAAAGTTGGTATTATGACATATTTTTTCGAGAGAAAATTCTCCTGTGGGTGCTCTTTGGGGATACACATTTAGACATACTCACAACACCAAATCTTTTCTAGTTACAATTGTTGTTTAGGAAATACAAAATAATTTTTCATGATGCGTTATTTCTTCTCGTAAAGTTTAAGTATTTCTAATACGTACATATTTGTCTTTACTCTGCAACACTGTATTTCCTTATAACGTGCTATTCTTACATATTCTTTCGAGAGAAAATTGTCCTGTGCGTTCTTTTTTGAGGCTGCACGCTTAGACATACACGCAACACCAAAGCTTTTCGAGTTACAACGTGTTGTTAAGGAAAAACAAGATAATTTCGCAAGATGCAGGATTTCCTTAAAACGTGTTATTCTTACATATTCTTTCGAGAGAAAACTCTCCTGTGCATTCTCTTTTGAGGCTGCACCCTTATACATAGACGCAACACCAAAGCTTTTCGAGTTAGAATGTGTTGTTTAGGAAAAACAAGATAATTTCGCACGATGCGGGATTTCCTTAAAACGTGGTATTCTGACAAATTTTTCGAGAGAAAACTCTCATGTGCGTTCTCTTTTGAGGCTACAGGCTTAGACATACATGATACACCAAAGCTTTTCAAGTTACAAAGTGTTGTTTAGGAAAAACAAAATAATTTCACACGATAAGCGATTTCCTTAAAACGGGGTATTCTGACATGTTTTTTTTTTTTTTTTTTTTTTTGAGAGAAAACGCTCCTGTGCATTCTCTTTTGAGGCTGGAAGCTTAGACATACACACAACACAAAATCTTTTCGAGTTACAACGTGTTAATTAGGAAAAACAAGATAATTTCGCAAGATGCTGGATTTCCTTGAAACGTAGTATTCTGAAATATTTTTTCGAGAGAAAATTGTTCTGTGCATTCACTTTTGAGACTACATGCTTTACCATACATGCAACACAAAATCTTTTCGAGTTATAACGTGTTGTTTAGGAAATACAAGATAATTTTGCACGATGCGTTATTTCTTCTCGTAAATTTTAATTATTTCTAAAATGTACATATTTGTCTTTACTCTGCAACACTGTATTTCCTTATATCGTGGTATTCTTACGTATTTTTTCAAGAGCAAACTCTCCTGTGCATTCTCTTTTGCGGCTACACGCTTAGACATACACGCAACACCAAGTCTTTTCGAGTCAAAACGTGTTGTTTAGGAAAAACAATATAATTTCGCACGATGCAGGATTTCCTTCAAACGTGGTATTATGACATATTTTTTCGAGAGTAAATTCTCCTTTGGGTTCTCTTTTGAGGCTACACCTTTAGACATACAGGCAACACCAATTCTTTTCGAGTTACAACGTGTTGTTTAGGAAAAACAAGATAATTTTGCATGATGCTTTATTTCTTCTCGTAAATTTTAAGTATTTCTAAGACGTACGTATTTGTCTTTACTCTGCAACACTGTATTTCCTTATAACGTGGTATTCTTACATATTCTTTCGAGAGAAACCTCTCCTGTGTGTTCTCTTTTGAGGCTACACGCTTACACATACACGCAACATCAAAGCCTTTCGAGTTACAAAGTGTTGTTTAAGAAAAACAAAATAATTTCGCACTATGCAGGATTTCCTTAAAATGTGGTATTCTGACATATTTTTTCGAGAGAAAATTCTCCTGTGGGTTCTCTTTTGAGGCTGCACATTTAGACTTACAAGCAACACCAAATCTTTTCAGGTTACAATGTGTTGTTTAGGATATACAAGATAATATATTACAATGCGTTATTTCTTCTCCCAAAGTTTAAGTATTTCTAATACGTATGTATTTGTCTTTAATCTACAACACTGTATTTGCTTATAACGTGGTATTCTTTCATATTCTTTCGAGAGAAAACTCTCCTGTGCATTCTCTTTTGAGGCTACATGCTTAGAAATACACGCAACACCAAAACTTTTCAAGTTAAAAGGTGTTGTTTAGGAAAAAGAAGATAATTTCACACGATCTGCGATTTCCTTAAAACGGGGTATTCTGAAATGTTTTTTTGAGAGAAAACTCTCCTGTGCGTACTCTTTTGAGGCTAGAAGCTTAGACATACACACAACACCAAATCTTTTCGAGTTACATCGTGTTATTTAGGAAAAACAAGATAATTTTGCACGATGTGCGTTATTTCTTCTCATAAAGTTTAAGTATTTCCAATATGTACATATTTGTCTTTAATATGCAGCACTGTATTTCCTAGTAACGGGGTATTCTTACATATTCTTTCGAGAGAAAACTCTCCTGTGCGTTCTCTTCTGAGGCTACACACTTAGACATACACGCAATACCAAAGCTTTTCGAGTTACAACGTGTTGTTTAGGAAAAACAAGGTAATTTCGCACGAAGCAGGATTTCCTAATAATGTGGTATTCTGACATATTTATTCGAGAGAAAACTCTCCTGTGCGTTCTCTTTTAGGCTACACGCTTAGACATACTCGCAACACCAAATATTTTCTGGTCACAACATGTTGTTTAGGAAAAACAAGATAATTTTGCACGATGCGTTATTTCTTCTCGTAAAGTTTAAGTATTTCCAATACGTACGCATTTGTCTTTACTCTGCAACACTGTATTTCCTTATAACGTGGTATTCTTACATATTCTTTCGAGAGAAAATTCTCCTGTGCATTCTCTTTTGGGGCTGTACGCTTAGACATACACGCAACACCAAAACTTTTCGAGTTACAACGTGTTGTTAAGGAAAAACAAGATAATTTTGCAAGATGCCGGATTTCCTTAAAATGTGGTATTCTTACATATTCTTTCGAGAGAAATCTCTCCTGTGCATTCTCTTTTGAGGCTGCACCCTTATACATACACGCAACACCAAAGATTTTCGAGTTACAACGTGTTGTTTAGGAAAAACAAGATAATTTTGCATGATGCATTATTTCTTCTCATAAATTTTAAGTATTTCTAATACTTATTTGTCTTTACTTTGCAACACTGTATTTCTTCATAACGTGGTATTCTTACATATTCTTTTGAGGGAAAACTCTCCTCTTCATTCTCTTTTGAGGCTATATGCTTAGACATACATGCAACACCAAAGCATTTCGAGTTACAACGTGTTGTTTAGGAAAAACAAGATAATTTCGCACGATGCGGGATTTCCTTAAAACATTGTATTCTGACATATTTTTCGAGGGAAAAATATCCTGTGGGTTCTCTTTTGAGGCTACACATTTAGACTTACAAGCAACACCAAATGTTTTCGAGTTACAACGTGTTGTTTACGATATACAAGATAATTTTGTATGATGCGTTATTTCTTCTCGTACATTTTAAGTATTTCTAATACGTAAGTATTTGTCTTTACTCTGCAGCACTGTATTTGCTTATCACGTGGTATTCTTACATATTTTTTCGAGAGTAAACTCCCCTGTGCGTTCTCATTTGAGACTACACGCTTAGACATACACGCAACACGAAAACTTTTCAAGTTACAACGTGTTGTTTAGGAAAAACAAGATAATTTCGCACCATGCGGGATTTCTTTAAAACGTGGTATATTGACATATTTTTTTTGAGAGAAAACACTCCTGTGCATTCTCTTTTGTGGCCACCAGCTTATACATACACGTAACACCAAATCTTTTTGAGTTACAACGTGTTGTTTAGGAAAAACAAGATAATTTTGCACGATGACTTATTTCTTCTCTAAAAGTTTAAGTATTTCCAATACGTACGTATTTGTCTTTACTCTGCAACACTGTATTTCCTTATAACGTGGTATTCTTACATATTCTTTCGAGAGAAAATTCTCCTATGCATTCTCTTTTGAGGCTGCACGCTTAGACATACACGCAACACCAAAGCTTTTCGAGTTATAACGTGTTGTTAAGGAAAAACAAGATAATTTCGCAAGATGCGGGATTTCCTTAAAACGTGGAGTTCTTACATATTCTTTCGAGAGAAACCTCTCATGTGCGTTCTCTTTAGAGGCTGCATGGTTAGACATACACGCAACACCAAAGCTTTTCCAGTTACAAGGTGATGTTAAGGAAAAACAAGATAATTTCGCAAGATGCGGGATTTCCTTAAAACGTGGTATTCTGACATATTTTTTCGAGAGAAAACTCTCCTGTGCATTCTCTTTTGCGGCTACAAGCTTAAACAAACACGCACCTCCAAAACTTTTCGAATTTCAACTTGTTGTTTAGGAAATACAAGATAATTTTGTATGGAGCGTTATTTCTTTTCGTAAACTTTAACTATTTCTAATACGTACGTATTTGTCTTTACTCTGCAACACTGTATTTCCTTGTAACATTGTATTCTGACATATTGTTTCGAGAGAAAACTCTCCTGTGTGTTCTCTACTGAGACTATACACTTAGCCATACACGCAACACAAAGCTTTTCGAGTTAAAACATGTTGTTTAGGAAAATCAAGGTAATTTCGCACAATGCTGGATTTCCTTAAAACGTGGTATTCTGACATATTTTTTCGAGAGAAATCTCTCCTGTGCGTTGTCTTTTGAGGCTACATGCTTAGACATACACACAACAGCAAAGCTTTGCGAGTTACAACGTTTTGTTTAGGAAAAACAAGATAATTTCGCATGATGCGTTATTTCTTCTCATAAAGTTTAAGTATTTCTAATACGTACGTATTTGTCCTTAATCTGCAACACTGTATTTCCTAAAAAACGTGGTATTCTTAGATATTCTTTCGAGAGAAAACTCTCCTGTGCGTTCTCTTTTGAGGCTACACACTTAGACATACACGCAACACCAAAGCTTTTCGAGTTAAAACACGTTGTTTACGAAAAACAAGATAATTTCTCACGATGCGGGATTTCCTTAAAACATGGTATTGTGACATATTTTTTCGAGAGAAAACTCTCCTGTGCATTCTCTTTTGAGGCTGCACGCTTAGTCATACATGCAACACAATATCTTTTCGAGTTACAACGTGTTGTTTAAGAAAAAAAAGATGATTTTCCACGACGCGTTATTTCTTCTAGTAAAGTTTAAGTATTTCTAATACGTACGTATTTGTTTGTACTCTGCAACACTGTATTTCCTTATAATGTGGTATTCTTACATATTCTTTCGAGAGAAATCTCTCCTGTGCGTTCTCTTTTGAGGCTACAAGCTTAGACATACACGTAACACCAAATCATTTCGAGTTACAACGTGTTGTTTAGGAAATACAAGATAATGTAGTACGATGCAATATTTCTTCTCATAAAGTTTAATTATTTCTAATATGTACGTATTTGTCTTTACTCTGCAACACTGTATTTACTTATAATGTGGTATTCTTACATATTCTTTCGAGTGAAAACTCTCCTGAAGGTTCTCTTTTGAGGCTATACACTTAGACATACACGCATCACCAAATCTTTTCGAGTTACAACGTGTTGTTTAGGAAAAACAAGATAATTTTGCATGATGCGTTATTTCTTCTCGTAAAGTTTAAGTTTTTCTATTATGTACGTATTTGTCTTTACTCTGCAATACTGTATTTACTTATAACGTGGAATTCTTACATATTCTTTCGAGAGAAAACTCTCCTGTGTGTTCTCTTTTGAGGGTAAATGCTTAGATATACACGCAACACCAAAGTTTTTCGAGTTACAACGTGTTGTTTAGGAAAAACAAGAAAATTTCGCATGATGCGGTATTTCCTTAAAACGTGGAATTCTGACATATTTTTTCGAGAGAAAATTCTCCTTTGGGTTCTCTTTGGAGGCTACACATTTAGACATACACGCAACACCAAATCTTTTCTAGTTACAACATGTTGTTTAGGAAAAACAAGATAATTTTGCACGTTGCATTATTTGTTCTCGTAAATTTTAAGTATTTCTAATACGTACATATTTGTCTTTACTCTGCAACACTGTATTTCCTTATAACGTGGTATTCTTTCACATTCTTTCGAGAGAAAACTCTCCTCTTCGTTCTCTTTTGAGGCTACACCCTTAGACATACATGCAACACCAAAGCTTTTCGAGTTACAACGTGTTGTTTAGGAAAAACAAAATAATTTCGCACGATGCGGGATTTTGATAAAACTTGGTATTCTGACATATTTTTTGGAGAGAAAATTCTCCTGTGGGTTCTCTTTTGAGGCTACACATTTAGACTTACAAGCAACACCAAATCATTTCAGCTTACAACGTGTTATTTAGGATATACAAGATAATTTTGTACAGTGCGTTATTTCTTCTCGTAAAGTTTAAATATTTCTAATACGTATGTATTTGTCTTTACTCTGCAACACTGTATTTGCATATAACGTGGTATTCTTCCATATTCTTTCGAGAGAAAACGCTCCTGTGCATTCTCTTTTGAGGCTACACGCTTAGACATACACGCAACACCAAAGCTTTTCAAGTTAAAACGTGTTGTTTAGGAAAAACAAGATAATTTCGCACAATGAGCGATTTCCTTAAAACGGGGTTATTCTGACATGTTTTTTCCGAGAGAAAACTCTCCTGTGCGTTCTCTTTTGAGGCTAGAAGCTTAGACATACACGCAACACCAAATCCTTTCGAGTTACAACGTGTTATTTAGGAAAAACCAGATAATTATGCACGGTGCGTTATTTCTTCTCATAAAGTTTAAGTATTTCCAATATGTAAGTATATGTCTTTAATATGCAACACTGTATTTCCTTGTAACGGGGTATTCTTACATATTCTTTTGAGAAAAAACTCTCCTATGCGTTCTCTTTTGAGGCTGCACGATGAGACATACACGCAACAGCAAATCTTTTCTCGTTACAGCGTGTTGTTAAGGAAAAACAAGGTAATTTCGCAAGATCCGGGATTTCCTTAAAACGTGGTATTCTGACATATTTTTCGAGAGAAAACTCTCCTGTTCATTTTCTTTTGAGGCTACAAGCTTAGACATACACGCAAGATCAAATCTTTTCGAATTTCAACTTGTTGTTTAGGAAATAAAATATAATTTTGTAAGGAGCGTTATTTCTTCTCGCAAAGTTTAAGTATTTCTAATACATACGTATTTGCATTTACTCTGCAACACTGTATTTCCTTGTAACGTGGTATTCTGACATATTCTTTCGAGAGAAAACTCTCCTGTGAATTCTCTTCTGAGGCTACATACTTAGACATACACGCAACACCAAAGCTTTTTGAGTTAAAACGTGTTGTTTAGGAAAAACAAGATAATTTCGCACAATGCTGGATTTCCTTAAAACGTGGTATTCTGACATATTTTCTCGAGAGAAAACTCTCCTGTGCGTTCTCTTTTGAGGCTACACGCTTAGTCATACACGCAACAGCAAATCTTTTCGAGTTACAACGTGTTGTTTAGGAAAAACAAGATAATTTTGCATGATGCGTTATTTCTTTTCATAAAGTTTAAGTATTTCCAATATGTACGTATTTGTCTTTACTCTGCAACATTGTATTTCCTTGTAAGGAGGTATTCTTACATATTCTTTTGAGAGAAACCTCTCCTGTGTGTTCTCTTCTGAGGCTACACACTTAGACATACACGCAACACCAAAGCTTTTCGAGTTAAAACTGGTTGTTTAGGGAAAAAACAAGATAATTAGGCATGATGCGGTATTTCCTTAAAATGTGGTGTTCTGATATATTCATTCGTTGAAAACTCTCTTGGGCATTCTCTTTTGAGGCTACACGCATAGTCATACACGCAACACCAAATCTTTTCGAGTTACAACGTGTTGTTTAGTAAAAACAAGATAATTTTGCTCGATGCATTATTTCTTCTCGTAAAGTTATGTATTTCTAATATGTACGTACTTGTCTTTACTCTGCAACACTGTATACTGTTATAACGTGGAATTCTTATATATTCTTTCGAGAGAAAACTCTCCTGTGCGTTCTCTTTTGCGGCTACATGATTAGACATACACGCAACACCAAATCTTTACGAATTTCAACTTGTTGTTTAGGAAATACAAGATAATTTTGTACGGAGCGTTATTTCTTCTCCTAAAGTTTAAGTATTTCTAATACGGACGTATATTTCTTTACTCTGCAACACTGTATTTCCTTGTAACGTGGTATTCTGACATGTTCTTTCCAAAGAAAACTCCCCTGTGCATTCTCTTCTGAGGCTACACACTTAGGCATACACACAACACCAAAGTTTTTCGAGTTAAAACGTGTTGTTTAGGAAAAACAAGATAATATCGCACAATGCTGGATTTCCTTAAAACGTGGTATTCTGACATATTTTTTCGAGGGAAAACTCTCCTGTGCGTTCTCTTTTGAGGCTACACGCTTAGTCATACACTCAACACCATATCTTTTCGATTTACAACGTGTTGTTTAGGAAAAACAAGATAATTTTGCATGAGGCATTATTTCTTTTCGTAAAGTTTAAGTATTTCTAAAAAGTACATATTTGTCTTTATTCTGCAACACTGTATTCTGTCATAACGTGGAATTCTAACATATTCTTTCAAGAGAAAACTCTCCTGTGCTTTCTCTTTTGATGCTACATGCTTAGACATACACGCAACACCAAAGCTTTTCGAGTTACAACGAGTTGTTTTGGAAAAACAAGATAATTTCGCATGATGCGGTATTTCCTTAAAACGTGGTATCCTGACATATTTTTTTTCGAGAGAAAACTCTCCTGTGCGTTCTCCTTTGAGGCTGCACGCTTAGTCATACATGCAACACCGTATCTTTTCGAGTTACAATGTGTTGTTTAGGAAAAACAAGATAATTTTGCACGACGCGTTATTTCTTCTTGTAAAGTTTAAGTATTAATAATATGTATGTATTTGTCTTTACTCTACAACACTGTATTTTCTTATAACATGGTATTCTTACATATTCTTTCTAGAGAAAACTCTCCTGTGCATTCTGTTTTGAGGCTGAACCCTTACACATACACGCAACACCAAACTTTTCGAGTTACAACGTGTTGTTTAGGAAAAACAAGATAATTTCGCACGATGCGGGATTTCCTTAAAACGAGGTTCTGAAATATTTTTTTCGAGAGAAAACTCTCCTGTGCATTCTCTTTTGCAGTTACACGCTTAGAAATACACGCAACACCAAAGCTTTTCGAGTTACAACGTGTTGTTTAGGAAAAACAAGATAATTTCCCACGATGCGGGATTTCCTTATAACGAGGTTCTGAAATATTTTTTTCGAGAGAAAACTCTCCTGTGCATTCTCTGTTGCAGTTACACGCTTAAAAATACACGCAACACCAAAGCTTTTCGAGTTACAAAGTGTTGTTTAGTAAAAACAAGATAATTTCACACAATGCGGGATTTCCTTAAAACGTGGTATTATGACATATTTTATCGAGAGAAAACTCTCCTGTGCATTCTCTTTTGACGCTACAAGCATAGACATACATGCAACACCAAATCTTTAGAAGTTACAACGTGGGGAGATCGGCGGCGGCGGCGGCGGCGGCAGCAGCGGCAGCAGTGGCTGCTCCAGCTGAAGGGCCATCAGCAGTGGAACCAAGGCGTCACAGGGACCAGTTAGGTCCTGCGCCCACGACCACTGACCTTCGCTGACCAGCCGGACAGCAAGCAGCTGCAGTTGTGCGGCGCCTTTCCTGCACGGAGGCCACTTCAGAACTCGGCCTCCCACCAGTCAGGAGAGGAGGATCCATCTTGGTTCCGTACTCCAGGAATCGGACAGACTGAGGTACACAAACATAATCCGAGGCCAACACCGCGGTGGTCTGAGCCCGACGGGCGTTGGCCTGCACCCAGGCCCTGGGCGGGTCGGGGGGCCATCGGGGTGCCAAGCCAACCAGGAGGTTTTTTGCCCAGGCCTGCGAGCGCGCCGCTGCCATTTTGCCTGCAGGACGACAGAGAGCTCAGGCGGGCAGACCTGTAACAGGCATAGCCTAAGGCTAACAAAGCGGGGGTCCAGGCCCCAAAAGGCACAGGACTGACCCCAAGAACTGGGCGGCTTGGTGGGCCATCTGTGAGTCAACCCGCCCAGGTGATTGTTAGCAAAGCAGACTCTCCCGGCGCTTTCAGGGAGCGGGGGCGCACACGCCCGCCATCCTAGTCACCTGGCAAACCCAATTAACTGTCAAAGACGTAGGGGAACTTTGCTCGGACCTTGGCCTCCCAGGCTTTTGCCTGGACTCAGGGACTGGGCGGCCAGGCTAACCTTGTGTGCGACAGCCCGGTTGGCAGATCGGCTGCCCAGCGGAGTGAGCGGAACTCAGGGGAGGTCACAGTAGCATACACCGTCGGCACTCCCTGGGAGTGCACACGGGCTCCATCTGCTCCACAGACACAATCTGGGGCAAGGCCTCAGGCAGAAGCCCTTAGCTCTACTCTCTCCGCTTCCGGATCCAGATCAGTCTGGGCGGCAGCATTACATCTCCAAGTCCTGCAAGTGGCTAGCTGGGCTTCCGGGCGGCCAGCTGGGAGAAGTCAGTGTGCTCCAGTGAATCCAGCGGGCCCCAGCGGGAGCCTTCGGGTGCCTGCTTTGGGATCTGAACAGCCTGGGCAGCAGCACACTGTCTACAAGCAGTGCAGGAGGTAAGCTGTGCACCAGAGGCCAACTGGGAAGGGGCAGCTTGCACTGGTGAGTCCAGCACTGACAAGATAAACTAACACCAGTGAGATCTAGATGGCAAAAGGCAAACGCAGGAACGTCACTAACAGAAATCAAGGCAATATGGCAACATCTGAACCCAATTCTCCTCTACCAACATGTCCTGGATACCCCATCACACCAGTAAAACAAGATTTGGATTTAAAATCACTGGTCATGATGCTGGTACAGGAACACATGAAGGTCATACATAAAGAAATTCAGGAGACAATGGATCAAAAGTTAGAAGCCCTTGCAAGGGAAACACAAAAATCATTGAAAGAAATCCAGGAGAATACAAAAGCCAACAAGGAGGAAATGCAAAAAACACTTAAAGAAATACAGGAGAACTTTGCTCAACAGGCTGAGGTCATGAAAGACGAAACACAAAAATCTCTTAAAGAAATACAGGAGAACTTTGGTCAACAGGCTGAGCTCATGAAAGAGAAAACACAAAAATCTCTTAAAGAATTACAGGAAAACACAAACATGCAAGTGAAGGAGCTAAGCAAAACCATCCAGGATCTAAAATCAGAAGTAGAAACAACTAAGAAAACTCAAAGGGAGACAACTTTGGAGATAGAAAGCCTTGGGAAGAAATCAGGGGACAGAGATACAAATATCAACAACAGAATACAAGAGATAGAAGAAAGAATCTCAGATGCTGAAGATTCCATAGAAACCATGGACTCAACAGTTAAAGAAAATGCAAAATGCAAAAAGCTTGTAACCCAAAATATCCAGGAAATCCAGGACACAATGAGAAGACCAAACCTAAGGATTATAGGCATAGATGAGAGTGAAGATTTACAACTTAAAGGGCCAGCAAATATCTTCAATAAAATTATGGAAGAAAACTTCCCTAACCTAAAGAGAGAGATGCCCATGAATATACAAGAAGCCTACAGAACTCCAAACAGACTGGACCAGAACAGAAATACTTCCCGTCACATAATAATCAAAACACCAAATGTTCTAAACAAAGAAAGAATACTAAAGGCAGTAAGAGAAAAAGGCCAAGTAACATATAAAGGAAGACCTATCAGAATCACAGCAGACTTTTCACCTGAGACTATGAAGGCTAGAAGGTCCTGGGCAGATCTCATGCAGACTCTAAGAGAACACAAATGCCAACCAAAACTACTATATCCAGCAAAACTCTCAATCACCATAGATGGAGAAACTAAGATATTTCATGACAAAACCAAGTTTACCCAATATCTATCCACAAACCCGGCCCTAAAAAGGATAATAGGAGGACAACACCAATACAAGGAGGGAAACTTCACCCTGGAAAAAGCAAGATAGTAACCTTTCATCAAACCCAAAAGAAGTTAAGCATTCAAATTTATAAAATAACATCAAAAATGATAGGAAGTAACAATCACTATTCCTTAATATCTCTTAACATCAATGGACTTAATGCCCCAATAAAAAGACACAGACTAACTGAATGGATACGTAAACAGGACCCTACATTTTGCTGCTTACAGGAAACACACCTCAGGGTCAAAGACAAACACTACCTTAGAGTAAAAGGCTGGAAGACAATTTTACAAGCAAATGGTCTCAGGAAACAAGCTGGAGTAGCCATTTTAATATCAGATAAAATTGACTTTCAACCCAAAGTCATCAAAAGAGACCCTGAGGGACACTTCTTGCTGGTCAAAGGAAAAATACAAAAAGAAGAACTGACAATCCTGAACATCTATGCCCCAAATGTAAGGGCACCCTCTTTTGTAAAAGAAACTTTATTAAAACTAAAAGCACACATTGCACCTAACACAATAATTGTGGGTGACTTCAACACTGCACTTTCCTCAATGGACCGATCAGGAAAACAGAAACTAAACAGGGACACAATGAAACTAATTGAAGCTTTGGACCAATTAGATTTAACAGATATATATAGAACATTCTATCCTAAAACAAAAGAATATACCTTTTTCTCAGCACCTCATGGTACCTTCTCCAAAATCGACCATATAATTGGTCACAAGACAGACCTCAACAAATATAAGAAGATCGAACTAATCCCATGCCTCCTATCTGATCACTATGGAGTAAAAGTGGTCTTCAATAGCAACAGAAACAACAGAAAGCCCACATACACGTGGAAACTGAACAATACTCTACTCAATGATACCTTGGTCAAGGAAGAAATAAAGAAAGAAATTAAAGACTTTTTAGAACACAATGAAAATGAAAACACAACATACCCAAATCTATGGGACACAATGAAAGCAGTGCTAAGAGGAAAACTCATAGCCCTGAGTGCCTCCAAAAAGAAAATGGAGAGAGCATACATTACCAGCTTAATGACACACCTGAAAGCCCTGGAACAAAAAGAAGCTATTTCGCCCAGGAGGAGTAGAAGGCAGAAAATCATCAAACTCAGGGCCGAAATCAATCAAGTAGAAACAAAGAGAACCATACAAAAAATCAACAATACCAGGAGCTGGTTCTTTGAGAAAATCAACAAGATAGATAAACCCTTAGCCAGAATGACCAAAGTGCACAGAGAAAGTATCCAAATTAACAAACTTAGAAATGAAAAGGGAGATATAACAACGGAAACTGAGGAAATCCAAAAAATCATCAGATCCTACTACAAGAGCCTATACTCAACACAACTGGAGAATCTGGAGGAAATGGACAATTTCCTTGACAGATACCAAATACCAAAATTAAATCAGGACCAACTAGACCATCTAAACAGTCCCATAATGCCTAAAGAAATAGAAGGAGTCATAGAAAGTCTTCCAACCAAAAAAAGCACAGGACCAGATGGCTTCAGTGCAGAATTCTACCAGACCTTCAAAGAAGAGTTAACACCAATACTCTTCAAACTATTCCACAAAATAGAAACAGAAGGAACACTACCCAATTCCTTCTACGAAGCCACAATTACGCTGATACCAAAGCCACACAAAGATCCAACAAAGAAAGAGAACTTCAGACCAATTTCCCTTATGAACATCGATGCAAAAATAAAAATACTCAATAAAATTCTTGCCAACCAAATCCAAGAACACATCAAAACGATCATCCACCATGATCAAGTAGGCTTTATCCCGGGAATGCAGGGTTGGTTCAATATACGGAAATCCATCAATACAATCCACTACATAAACAAACTCAAAGAACAAAACCACATGGTCATTTCATTGGATGCTGAAAAAGCATTTGACAAAATTCAGCATCCTTTCATGCTTAAAGTCTTGGAGAGAACAGGAATTCAAGGCCCATACCTAAACATAGTAAAAGCAATATACAGCAAACCGGTAGCCAGCATCAAACTAAATGGAGAGAAACTTGAAGCAATCCCACTGAAATCAGGGACCAGACAAGGCTGCCCCCTTTCTCCTTATCTTTTCAATATTGTACTTGAGGTACTAGCTCGGGCAATTCGACAACATAAGGAGGTCAAAGGGATACAAATTGGAAAGGAGGAAGTCAAACTATCATTATTTGCAGACGACATGATAGTCTACCTAAGTGACCCAAAAAACTCCACTAGAGAGCTCCTACAGCTGATAAACAACTTCAGCAAAGTGGCAGGTTATAAAATCAACTCAAGCAAATCAGTGGCCTTCCTATACTCAAAGGATAAGCAGGCTGAGAAAGAAATTAGGGAAATGACCCCCTTCACAATAGCCACAAACAGTATAAAGTATCTTGGGGTGACTCTTACCAAACATGCGAAAGATCTGTATGACAAGAACTTCAAGACTCTGAAGAAGGAAATGGAAGAAGACCTCAAAAAATGGGAAAACCTCCCATGCTCATGGATCAGTAGAATCAATATAGTTAAAATGGCCATTTTGCCTAAAGCACTATACAGATTCAATGCAATTCCCATCAAAATCCCAACTCAATTCTTCACAGAGTTAGAAAGAGCAATTATCAAAATCATCTGGAACAACAAAAAACCCAGGATAGCTAAAACTATTCTCAGCAACAAAAGAAAATCTGGGGGAATCAGTATCCCTGACCTCAAGCAATACTACAGAGCAATAGTGTTAAAAACTGCATGGTATTGGTACAGTGACAGGCAGGAGGATCAATGGAACAGGATTGAAGATCCAGAAATGAACGCACACACCTATGGCCACTTGATCCTCGACAAAGAGGCTGAAAACATCCAATGGAAAAAAGATAGCCTTTTCAACAAATGGTGCTGGTTCAACTGGAGGTCAGCATGCAGAAGAATGTGAATTGATCCATCCTTGTCTCCTTGTACTAAGCTCAAATCCAAATGGATCAAGGATCTCCACATAAAGCCAGACACTCTGAAGCTAATAGAAAAGAAACTGGGGAAGACCCTTGAGGACATCGGTACAGGGAGAAAGTTTCTGAACAGAACACCAATAGCGTATGCTCTAAGAGCAAGAATTGACAAATGGGACCTCATAAGGTTACAGAGTTTCTGTAAGGCAAAGGACACCATCAAGAGGACAGATCGGCAACCAACAAATTGGGAAAAGATCTTCACCAATCCTACATCAGATAGAGGGCTAATATCCAATATATATAAAGAACTCAAGAAGTTAGACTCCAGAAAACTGAACAACCCTATTAAAAAATGGGGTACAGAGTTAAACAAAGAATTCTCACCTGAAGAACTTCGGATGGAGGAGAAGCATCTTAAAAAATGCTCAACTTCATTAGTCATTAGGGAAATGCAAATCAAAACAACCCTAAGATTTCATCTTACACCAGTCAGAATGGCTAAGATTAAAAATTCAGGAGACAGCAGGTGTTGGAGAGGGTGCGGAGAAAGAGGAACACTCCTCCACTGCTGGTGGGGTTGCAAATTGGTACAACCACTCTGGAAAGCAGTCTGGAGGTTCCTCCGAAAACTGGGCACCTCACTTCCAGAAGATCCAGCTATACCACTCCTGGGCATATACCCAGAGGATTCCCCACCATGTAATAAGGATACATGCTCTACTATGTTCATAGCAGCCCTATTTATAATTGCCAGATGCTGGAAAGAACCCAGGTATCCCTCAACAGAAGAGTGGATGCAAAAAATGTGGTATATCTACACAATGGAGTACTATTCAGCCATTAGAAACAATGAATTCATGAAATTCTTAGGCAAATGGATGGAGCTAGAGAACATCATACTAAGTGAGGTAACCCAGACTCAAAAGGTGAATCATGGTATGCACTCACTAATAAGTGGTTATTAACCTAGAAAATTGGAATACCCAAAACCATAATCCACACATCAAATGAGATACAAGAAGAAAGCAGGAGTGGTCCCTGGTTCTGGAAAGACTCAGTGAAACAGTATTTGGCAAAACCAGAACGGGGAACTGGGAAGGGGTGGGAGGGAGGACAGGGGAAGAGAAGGGGGCTTACGGGACTTTCGGGGAGGGGGGGGCTAGAAAAGGGAAAATCATTTGAAATGTAAATAAATTATATCGAATAAAAAAAAAGAAAAAAAACAGTATTACAAGTTATTATTAATATTGATAACTATCGTTATTGTCAACCTGGCTGCTGTTTATGAGACACATCCCTGGATGCCTTTTAAGGTTGCTCCCATAAAATCTTAACTAAGGAGGGATTGTGGCACCATTCTATGAGCTGGGGTCTTGGGTTGCATAAAAAGAGGTGGCCAACGCCAGCACTCACCTCCTGCCAGCCAGCCAACCTAATCAGCTACCTACAAGGACTGTCTCCAAGTACAATATGGGTGCTATTTGAGGAGCTACAACTACAATTGCACTGCCCCCTTGCTGTAGATGTCCCGTAAGAACTGTTGTTATCCATGGGGGACTGCACCCTCAAACTGTAAGCCTATACAAGCCTTT